>NC_053022.1:169465437-169582869 GCF_003073215.2 Triticum urartu | reverse complement strand
CTCCGACCCCCGCCGGACTCCACCCCCGCCGCCCCCGTTGCGGCGCCGTCGCCGTTATCTTCACCGACGTCGCCCTTCGCGCCACGGCTTCATGCTCCGGCTACTCCCGTCCTTCGCGCGCCCACATACGGCGGCGAAGGTGCCCGGGTCCCCCGCTCGCCGATTCTTCCGACTCCTCCAAGCCCCTCGCCTCCTCCTCGACCGGCGGCGGCGCCCACCCCGACGAGGAGCCCGTCCTGCCCCTCCTCTAGGAACTCGCAGTAAGTTCGATTTGCAATGCACTACTCCAAATCCTGGTGAAGTAGTTGCTGTTGATTCCCGCAAAAAAAGTAGTTGCTGTTGATGTAGTCTGAATTTAGTGTGGAATCCTGCAGTTGATGTAGTCCAGTATGTCAGATTTGATTTAGTCTGAATTTAGAGCTGCGTGTAGTGCCAAACTGGATGATGTAGTGCTCTGAATTTAGAGGTTTATGTAGTGCCAAACTGGATGTAGTGCCAAATTTTGCAGGATGTAGACTCTATTTTGAAATTCAGAGATAATGAAAAGATCAAGCTGAGATTAATACCAAATCAAACTAAATAGTGGAGTACTGCTCACTGAAAAAAGTGGAGTATTCACCCAAATTTTTGTATCTCAGTTTAAGTTACTGAATTTGCAAGCACTGTTCAGAGTAGATTTTTGGTTGAATTACAGTGCTTTCAATCAATTTGCAACATTTTTCACTCTCAGATCATCACAAGCTAGAATTCCATCAAAGTGAGTAATACTTTCACTATCCTAATGCTTTATAAATGCAGAGAAGATGCTCATTTTTTTGTAACCTGTAGATGCCATGATCAATTTTTTGGTGAAGCTAGAATTCCATATATAGTCTGCTTGTGTGATGCACTGCTGTTGTATATTACAGTGCCCGTGATCTATTCGTCCTTTAAGCATGTTATTTTCTGGAGTGTCCATGGAAATGTGAGCAGAGTAACTAAACTGTCTAAGCATACAGTAACTGATGCCTCACTCTTGAATGCCCTACATCTGTTCAGAAGGGCCAGTGTTAGCAACTTGTTACCGAATTCATAATATTTCTCGCAGCTGGTAGGGGATTTGTACCACACGGAGCAGATGAGCTTGGATCGGAGCTAAGATAACCAGTTTGCTGGGTTTTGTCTCCGCCCATCGTGTCGTGATGATTTTGCAGGTACCCTGAGAGGCCCTTGAGTTTCCGGAATGTTGATTAACTTTCGTTCCGGCAAATTCGGGTACTCCATATGTCCTATTTTCAGCAAAGATCATGCTGAAATTTTCCGTCAATTTAAGCATGACTTTGCTAAAAATAGGACATATGGGGTACTTGTGACTAATGCATGGGTCGGGGTATCTTAGTACTTAGTTAAGTAGGATCAACTGCCCCGCCATTCCGATAAACCCTAGATGATAAACCCAACATAGGTGGGAATACAGCCAAGTGATTAGTGCCAAGTGATTAGGCCCAACCTAGGGTGCCTCGGCATCGATAAACCCTAAATGATGAAAACTTAACTTAGCATTTAGGGTGCCTCGTCGTCGACAAACCCTAAATGATGAAACATTCGCTTCTATAGGGTGCCTCGGTGTCGATGAGAACCTAAATGATGTACGCTTAGGCTTTTAGGGTGCCTCAGCGTTGACAAACCCTAAATGACGACGTGGTGCATACGTTGATTCATGGGCTGACGGCGTGGATTGCGGGCGGCCAACAGGGGCCTCCCCCGGTTCCCAGCTTCACGGCCAGCAACTCGCACAACACACAGGCAGTGCCATTGCTGTCTCCGGCGGAGGCGGTATTCGTGTCTCCGATGCCGGCACGGGCATTGGAGCTTAATGCACCCGGGTGTACACCGGCCGGCACCTCGCCAGCAAGCGGCCCCTCCGTCAGTTGCACGCCCGCCGTTGGCGGTGCCTCGACATTAGCCGAGCTCGACGGCATCACGGTAACTAAGCCTCTCGGCCGATGACTTCATCTCCTTGCCTTTGACTGGGCATCCCTGACTCCCTACATGTTTTCGCAGGGCGCCACCGATGTTCCTTGCACTCTCCTGCACTTCGTGGGCGGCGAGTTGGTCGATGTCACCAAGGGAAGAATCATTCAACCAGGCAACCTCGTGTTCCATGGTAATCCGATATCACCCACAGTGCATAGGGTTGAAGTGGTTCGGGTGCTGCTAGGCTGGGACGAGCTGTTACCTCCGATTCGACCCGCTGGGGCCGACAAAGAAGATGAGATGACCCTCAGCGCCTGCGTAAGCTGGCCCCTGCTTTGGCCAAAGAGCCAGATTCGTTTGGGGGCGGGGGACACCACCCCACAGAGAAGACCGCCAGTCGTGCCGGCGCCAAGCCATGGCAAGAACGCCGCAACGCTACCGGACATGCCGAACATCCCTATGGCACAGGATCCGGACATGCATATGGCACAGGATCCGGACGACGACGACAACGACGACGGTACATTTACCAACGTCGATAAGTACTTTGCCGAACATGGGTATGGTGACGAGTTCTGCGGGCCTCCTTCTCAAGAACCCAACCAAGACGACCGCGATCTAGCTGGTACGGCGGAGAAACCCAATTGCAACAGGCGTCGTCTGGCATTCAGTTCTCAGGAGACTCCTCCAGCTGCCGCCTTCACCGAGCCTCAGATAGATGAGGTGTGAAATATTATCAGCCCCAACACGCTCAAGAAGCCAGTCTGTGAGAAGAACTTGGTCCCATTACAGCAGATCAAGAAGAAGGGATGGAAACGAAAGGCTAAAAGGGGCGCCGGTGCGAGCCAGCCGGCACCGAGTACGATCCGTGCTCAGGATGGGCCACCTTCACCTACGGATATCTCGAGGAGGGTGCATGTGCTGGGTAGGGCGATGCTACCGACAAATATGCTCAATGCCGCAACCGGTGCTATGAGGAGTCTACATGACAGTGTTCTTTCTTTGGAGAAGCGGCGTCTTAGAGAGAATGATGTGGCATACCCGGTTTTCGTGGCCAAGGTGCCAGAGGGCAAGGGCTTTGTGGATGGCGCCATCGGGGGTACGATCGTCCTGCGGTTTGATGACATCTTTTCTATGTTTAACCTTCATCCGCTGCACTACACCTTCGTTCGACTGCTTTCGCTGAGTATGGAGATGCAGATCATTAGAGACAAGACCCCGGACATCGTGATAGTCAACCCCTTATACATGTGTGCCAAGCTCTTGGGCAGCGCTGGGGACCGCTAAGTCGCGATTTCACACCTCGAAGGTGTCATTCTGGCAAACCCTGATAAGGATAACTTCCTTGTGTCTTACTTTCCTGAGTAAGTCATCCCTTAACCGCCCCGTAACATATGATTTCTTAGATTTCAATCGTTTTTTTCTAACATTCCATGTTCTGTGCAGTGACACACATTGCACACTCATCCTCTTAAGCTCGAAATATTCCATGGCCACGTATTTCGACCCGAACCGTGACTCCAAGATAGACTACACAAATATCAAGAAAGTTCTTGATGATGTTCTCCCCGGCTACGCCAAATCTGGAGGCACCTTCACCAGGCTAGTTTGTAGGTACGGCAGGCACGTGTTCTCCCACAAAACTAAGTTCTGCTGCGTCAAGCAGCCGCCTGGCGGTCAGAAGGATGCCTACTACGCCCTCCATCATATGCGGGCGATCGTACGGGACCATCATCACCTTCTGCTACCAGATAATCTCAAAGATTTGGCCGCGAGCTTGTCGGCAATCCAGGACGCGGACATCAGACAAGAATTCTTTCGCATCCAGTCAGAGTTTGCGGAAATCATCCATCAAGATGTCCTTCATACCTCGGGGCAGTTCTACCTCAGATATCAACCGTCCAACAGTGAGATAGACACGATGCTACAAATACAGGCTGACAACGCCCGCGATTTCATGACCATCACGACAGACGGCGGCTTCATCCACGCTCCGGTCCCATGAGTCGAGTCGAAAGTAGTGATGCTATGTGTAGTTCTGAAACATTAATTGGCTCATGTTGTAATTAAACTTTAATGAATTGTATGTCTCTTTGGTTTGGACAGTCGTTCAACTTAGATGTAATCGATGCTATTTATTCGTAGGACCATGAGTCGTGCTATTAATGTCTTTCTTTTATCTTCCGGTCCTTTTGTTGCATACTTATATATTGCTCATGTATTGTTTTTTGTTTGGCTTGTGCATAGAGATGTCGTCGTATGTCGTGTACAAGGGTAAGGTTCCCGGAGTCTACGACGACTGGGGGGAGTGTCGGAGACAGGTTCATCATTTTAGCGGTAACAGTTACAAAGGGTACACCACTAGGGCAGAGGCGGAATCTAGATACGCCCGCTATCTAGCGGGAGAGAGGAGGGAGCGTTGGAGGAACCGGATGAAGACCAGTTTCATCGCGATGATGCTCATCGTGATGACCGCAGCTCTCTTCTATGTGATGGTAGTTTAGATGATCGATATCGACTTGTAATGTGAAGACAAACTCGCTACTTGCGGTCTCGAGACTTGTAATGTTCTATCTTTGTTCGGTCTTTTGAATTCGGAGACTAATATGATGAATTGTATTCGGAGACTAATCTTCTAGTGTATTCGATGAATCTGCTGTTGCTGTGTGGTGCTGTCTATATTCTGTCCAATAATATATTTTGTAACCTATGCAAAAATTAGAAAAGTAAAAAAAACCTAATATTCATACTAATGGCGCATCATCTCAAAGTGCGCCATTAGTATGCCGAAGGATACTAATGGCGCATCACTACACAGTGCGCCATTAGTATGCCAAAGGATACTAATGGCGCATCACCCCACAGTGCGCCATTAGTATGCCAAAGGACATGGGTAAATATGGCCCCCTGGGAGGCATACTAATGGCGCATGTTGGTCTATACTAATGGCGCACGGCGTGGTGCGCCATTAGTATACCAGATACTAATGGCGCACCCGTGGTGCGCCATTAGTATATAATACTAGTGGCGTGGTACTAGTGGCGCACCAGTAGTGCACCATTAGTAGGCAAAACTGGTGCGCCACTAGTAAGCCTTTTCCTAGTAGTGTGAGCACTACAACCTTTCTGATAAGTATATGTGAATGACATATTGTTGATCGAAAATGATGTAGAATTTTTCTGGAAAGCATAAAGGAGGGTTTAAAAGGAGTTTTCCAAAGAAAGACCTCGGTGAAGTTGCTTACATATTGAGCATCAAGATCTATAGAGATAGATCAAGACGATTGATAAGTTTTTTCAATGAGTACATACGCTGATAAGATTTTGAAGTAGTTCAAAATGGAATAGTCAAAGAAGGAGTTCTTGCCTGTGTTGCAAGGTCTCAAGTTCAGTAAAGACTCAAAACTCGACCACTGCAGAAAATAGAAAGAGAATGAAAAGTCATTCCCTATGCCTCAGTCATAGGTTCTATAAAGTATGCTATGCTGTGTACCAGACCTATTGTGTACCTCACCATGAGTTTGGCAAGAGGGTACAATAGTGATCCATGAGTGGATCACTAGACAACGGTCAAAATTATCCTTAGTGGAATAAGGATATGTTTCTCAGTTATGGAGGTGATAAAGAGTTCATCGTAAAGATTTACGTCGATGCAAGCTTTAACACTGATTTGTATACATATTAAAAGTGCGAGTAATTAGCTAGAGTAGCTCCATGCAGAGCATTGTAGACATAGAAATTTGCAAAATACAGACGGATCTGAATGTGGCATACCCGTTGACTAAACTTCTCTCACAAGCAAAACACGATCACACCTTAGTACTCTTTGGGTGTTAATCACATGGCGATGTGAACTAGATTATTGACTCTAGTAAACCCTTTGGGTGTTGGTCACATGGTGATGTGAACTATTGGTGTTAAATCACATGGCGATGTGAACTAGATTATTGACTCTAGTGCAAGTGGGAGACTGAAGGAAATATGCTCTAGAGACAATTATAAAGTTGTTATTTATATTTCCGTATATCATGATAAATGTTTCGTATCCATGCTAGAATTTTATTAACCATAAACTTGATACATGTGTGAATACATAGACAAAACAAAATTTCCCTAGTATGCCTCTACTTGACTAGCTCGTTCACCAAAGATGGTTAAGTTTCCTGACCATAGACATGTGTTGTCATTGGATGAATGGGATCACATCATTAGGAGAATGATGTGATGGACAAGACCCATCCATTAGCTTAGCATGTTGATCGTTCAGTTTTATTGCTATTGCTTTCTTAATGACTTATACACATTCCTTTGACTATGAGATTATGCAACTCCTGAATACCGGAGGAACACCTTGTGTGCTATCAAATGTCACAACATAACTAGGTGATTATAAAGATGCTCTACAGGTGTCTCCGATGGTATTTGTTGAGTTGGCATAGATCGAGATTAGGATTTGTCATTCCGTGTATCGGAGAGGTATCTCTGGGCCCTCTCGGTAATGCACATCACTATGAGCCTTGCAAGCAATGTGAATAATGAGTTAGTTACGGGATGATACATTATGGAACGAGTAAAGAGACTTGTCGGTAACGAGATTGAACTAGGTATGATGATACCGACGATCGAATCTCGGGCAAGTAACATACCGTTGACAAAGGGAACGGCATATGTTGTTATGCGGTTTGACCGAGAAAGATCTTCGTAGAATATGTCGGAGCTAATATGAGCATCCAGGTTCCGCTATTGGTTATTGACCAGAGATGTGTCTCGGTCATGTCTACATAGTTCTCGAACCCGTAGGGTCCGCACACTTAACGTTCGACGACGATTTGTATTATGAGTTATGTGATTTGATGATCTAAGTTTGTTTGGAGTCCCAGATGAGATCACAGACAAGATGTGGAGTCTTAAAATGGTTGAGAGGTAAATATTATTATATTTGAAGGTTGCATATGGACATCGGAATGGTTCCGAGATGTTCGGGCATTTTTCCGGAGTACCGGGAGGTTACCGGAACCCCCCGGGGAAGTTAATGGGCCTTAGTGGGCTTTAGTGGAGAGAGGGAAGAAGGGCCACGAGGTGGCGCGCGCCTCCCCCCTGCCCAAACTGAATTGGACTAGGGGTGCGGGCGCGGCCCCCTCCTTCCTTCTCCTTCTCCCCTCCTTCCTTTCCCTCCGGTGGAAGAAAGGAAAGGGGGGGAGTGAATTCTACATGGACTAGGAGTCCAAGTAGGACACGCCTGGTGCGCCCAACTATTGGAAATATGCCCTAGAGGCAATAATAAAATGGTTATTATTATATTTCTTTGTTCATGATAATTGTCTATTGTTCATGTTATAATTGTGTTATCCGAAAATTGTAATACATGTGTGAATACATAGACCACAACACGTCCCTAGTGAGCCTCTAGTTGACTAGCTCATTGATCAAAAGATAGTCATGGTTTCTTGACTATGGGCATTGGATGCCATTGATAACGGGATCACATCATTAGGCGAATGATGTGATGGACAAGACCCAATCCTAAGCATAGCTCAAAGATCGTGTAGTTCGTTTGCTATAGCTTTTCCGAATGTCAAGTATCATTTCCTTATACCATGAGATTGTGCAACTCCCGGAAACCGTAGGAGTGCTTTGGGTGTGCCAAACGTCACAACGTAACTGGGTGACTATAAAGGTACACTATAGGTATCTCCGAAAGTGTCTGTTGGGTTGGCACGAATCGAGACTGGGATTTGTCACTCCGTATGATGGAGAGGTATCTCTGGGCCCACTCGGTAATGCATCATCATAATGAGCTCAATGTGACCAAGTGGTTGATCACGGGATCATGCATTACGGCACGAGTAAAGTGACTTGCCGGTAACGAGATTGAACGAGGTATTGGGATACCGACGATCGAGTCTCGGGCAAGTAACGTACCGATTGACAAAGGGAATTGTATACAGATTGATTGAATTCTCGACATCGTGGTTCATCCGATGAGATCATCGAGGAGCATGTGGGAGCCAACATGGGTATCCAGATCCCGCTGTTGGTTATTGACGAGAGAGTCGTCTCGGTCATGTCTGCGTGTCTCCCGAACCCGTAGGGTCTACACACTTATGGTTCGGTGACACAATAGGGTTGTTGAGATATTAGTATACGGTAACCCGAAAGTTGTTCGGAGTCCCGGATGAGATCCCGGACGTCACGAGGAGTTCCGGAATGGTCCGGAGGTGAAGATTTATATATAGGAAGTCAAGTTTCGGCCATCGAGAAAGTTTCGGGGGTAATCGGTATTGTACCGGGACCACCGGAAGGGTCCCGGGGGTCCACCGGGTGGGGCCACCTATCTCGGAGGGCCCCATGGGCTGAAGTGGGAGGGGAACTAGCCCCTAGTGGGATGGTGCGCCCCCCTTGGGCCTCCCCCTGCGCCTAGGGTTGGAAACCCTAGGGTGGGGGCTCCCCACTTGGCTTGGGGGGCAAGCCACCCCCTTGGCCGCCGCCCCCCTTGGAGATTGGATCTCCTAGGGCCGGCGCCCCCCTAGGGACCCTATATATAGTGGGGGAGAGGGAGGGAAGCCGCACCCTAGCCCCTGGCGCCTCCCTTTCCCTCCCGTGACACTCCTCCCTCTCCCTGAGCTTGGTGAAGCCCTGCCGAGATCACCGTTGCTTCCACCACCACGCCATCGTGCTGCTGGATCTTCATCAACCTCTCCTTCCCCCTTTCTGGATCAAGTTGGAGGAGACGTCTTACCAACCGTACGTGTGTTGAACGCGGAGGTGCCGTCCGTTCGGCGCTAGGTCATCGGTGATTTGGATCACGACGAGTACGACTCCATCAACCCCGTTCTCTTG
Source organism: Triticum urartu (assembly GCF_003073215.2). Lineage (NCBI taxonomy): Eukaryota > Viridiplantae > Streptophyta > Magnoliopsida > Poales > Poaceae > Triticum > Triticum urartu. Next base: position 169,574,074 of record NC_053022.1, on the reverse strand, counting down.
AATGCTTCCGCGCGCGATCTACAAGGGTATGTAGATGCACTCCCCTCTCCCTCGTTGCTAGATGACTCCATAGATTGATCTTGGTGATGCGTAGAAAATTTTAAAATTCTGCTACGTTCCCCAACAGTGGCATCATGAGCTAGGTCTTTGCGTAGTTTCTATGCACGAGTAGAACAGAAAGCAGTTGTGGGCGTCAATATTGTCAATTTGCTTGCCGTTACTAGTCTTATCTTGATTCGGCGGCATCGTGGGATGAAGCGGCCCGGACCGACCTTACACGTACGCTTATGTGAGACTGGTTCCATCGATTGACATGCACTAGTTGCATAAGGTGGCTGGCGGGTGTTTGTCTCTCCCACTTTAGTCGGATCGGATTCGATGAAAAGGGTCCTTATGAAGGGTAAATAGAAATTGGCATATCACGTTGTGGTTTTGGCGTAGGTAAGAAACGTTCTTGCTAGAAACCTATGGCAGCCACGTAAAAACATGCAACAACAATTAGAGGACGTCTAACTTGTTTTTGCAGCATGTGCCGTGTGATGTGATATGGCCAAAAGGATGTGATGTATGAGATTGATCATGTTCTTGTAATAGGAATTACGAATTGCATGTCGATGAGTATGACAACCGACAGGAGCAATAGGAGTTGCCTTTATTTATTTATGACCTGCGTGTCAACATAAACGTCATGTAATTACTTTACTTTATTGCTAAAGCGTTAGCCATAGTAGTAGAAGTAATAGATGACGAGACAACTTCAAGAAGACATGATGATGGAGATCACGATGATGGAGATCATGGTGTCATGCCGGTGACAACGATGATCATGGAGCCCCGAAGATGGAGATCAAAAGGAGCAAATGATATTGGCCATATCATGTCACTATTTGATTGCATGTGATGTTTATCATGTTTTACATCTTATTTGCTTAGAACGACGGTAGCTTAAATAAGATGATCCCTCGTAATAATTTCAAGAAAGTGTTCCCCCTAACTGTGCACCATTGCGAAGGTTCGTTGTTTCGAAGCACCATGTGATGATCGGGTGTGATAGATTCTAACGTTCGAATACAACGGGTGTAAGCCAGATTTACACACGCAATACACTTAGGTTGACTTGAGGAGCCTAGCATGTACAGACATGGCCTCGGAACATAGAAGACCGAAAGGTCGAGCATGAGTCGTATAGAAGATACGATCAACATGAAGATGTTCACGGATGTTGACTAGTCCGTCTCACGTGATGATCGGACATGGCCTAGTTGACTCGGATCAAGTTTCACTTAGATGACTAGAGGGATGTCTATCTGAGTGGGAGTTCATTGAATAATTTGATTAGATGAACTTAATTATCATGAACTTAGTCTAAAATCTTTACACTATGTCTTGTAGATCAAATGGCCCACGCTAATGTTGCCCTCAACTTCAACGCGTTCCTAGAGAAAACCAAGCTGAAAGATGATGGCAGCAACTATACGGACTGGGTCCGGAACCTGAGGATCATCCTCATAGCTGCCAAGAAATATTATGTCCTAGAAGCACCGCTAGGTGACGCACCCATCCCAGAGAACCAAGACGTTATGAACGCTTGGCAGTCACGTGCTGATGATTACTCCCTCGTTCAGTGCGGCATGCTTTACAGTTTAGAACCGGGGCTCCAAAAGCGTTTTGAGAGACACGGAGCATATGAGATGTTCGAAGAGCTGAAAATGGTTTTCCAAGCTCATGCCCGGGTCGAGAGATATGAAGTCTCGGACAAGTTCTTCAGTTGTAAGATGGAGGAAAATAGTTCTGTCAGTGAGCACATAGTCAAAATGTCTGGGTTGCATAACCGCTTGACTCAGTTGGGAGTTAATCTCCCGGATGATGCGGTCATTGACAGAATCCTTCAGTCGCTTCCACCGAGCTACAAGAGCTTTGTGATGAACTTCAATATGCAGGGGTTGGAAAAGACCATTCCTGAGGTATATTCAATGCTGAAATCAGCGGAGGTGGAAATCAAAAACGAACATCAAGTGTTGATGGTGAATAAAACCACTAAGTTCAAGAAAGGCAAGGGTAAGAAGAACTTCAAGAAGGACGGCAAGGGGGTTGCCGCGCCCGGTAAGCAAGCTGCCGGGAAGAAGCCAAAGAATGGACCCAAGCCTGACACTGAGTGTTTTTATTGCAAGGGAAGTGGTCACTGGAAGCGGAACTGCCCCAAATACTTAGCGGACAAGAAGGCCGGCAACACTAAAGGTATATGTGATATACATGTAATTGATGTGTACCTTACCAGTACTCGTAGTAGCTCCTGGGTATTTGATACCGGTGTGGTTTCTCACATTTGTAACTCAAAGCAGGAGCTGCGGAATAAGCGGAGACTGGCGAAGGACGAGGTGACGATGCGCGTCGGGAATGGTTCCAAGGTCGATGTGATCGCCGTCGGCACGCTACCTCTACATTTACCTACGGGATTAGTTTTAAACCTCAATAATTGTTATTTAGTGCCAGCTTTGAGCATGAACATTGTATCAGGATCTCGTTTAATTCGAGATGGCTACTCATTTAAATCCGAGAATAATGGTTGTTCTATTTATATGAGAGATATGTTTTATGGTCATGCTCCGTTGGTGAATGGTTTATTCTTAATGAATCTCGAGAGTAATGTTACACATATTCATAGTGTGAATACCAAAAGATGTAAGGTTGATAATGATAGTCCCACATACTTGTGGCACTGCCGCCTTGGTCACATAGGTGTCAAACGCATGAAGAAGCTCCATGCAGATGGACTTTTGGAGTCTCTTGATTATGAATCATTTGACACGTGCGAACCATGCCTCATGGGTAAAATGACCAAGACTCCGTTCTCAGGAACAATGGAGCGAGCAACCAACTTATTGGAAATCATACATACTGATGTGTGCGGTCCAATGAGTGTTGTGGCTCGCGGTGGCTATCGTTATGTTCTCACCCTCACTGATGACTTGAGTAGATATGGGTATGTCTACTTAATGAAACACAAGTCTGAGACCTTTGAAAAGTTCAAGGAATTTTAGAGTGAGGTTGAGAATCAACGTGACAGGAAAATCAAGTTCTTGCTATCAGATCGCGGGGGAGAATACTTGAGTCACGAATTTGGCACACACTTAAGAAAATGTGGAATAGTTTCACAACTCATGCCGCCTGGAACACCTCAGCGTAATGGTGTGTCCAAACGTCGTAATCGCACTCTATTGGATATGGTGCGATCTATGATGTCTCTTACCGATCTACCGCTGTCATTTTGGGGCTATGCTTTAGAGACTGCCGCATTCACTTTAAATAGGGCTCCGTTGAAATCCATTAAGACGACACCGTATGAATTATGGTTTGGGAAGAAACCTAAGCTGTCGTTTCTAAAAGTTTGGGGATGCAATGCTAGTGTCAAGAAACTTCAACCTGAAAAGCTCGAACCCAAATCGGAAAAATGCGTCTTCATAGGATACCCTAAAGAAACTATTGGGTATACCTTCTACCTCAGATCCGAAGGCAAGATCTTTGTTGCCAAGAATGGGTCCTTTCTAGAGAAAGAGTTTCTCTCGAAAGAAATAAGTGGGAGGAAAGTAGAACTTGATGAAGTATTACCTCTTGAACTGGTAAGTGGCGCAGCTCAACAAAATGCTCCTGAGGTACCTGCACCGACTAGACAGGAAGTTAATGATGATGATCATGAAACTTCAGATCAAGTTGCTACTGAACTTTGTAGGTCCATGAGGACACATTCCGCACCAGAGTGGTACGACAACCCTGTCTTAGAAATCATGTTGTTAGACAACGGTGAACCTTCGAACTATGAAGAAGCGATGGCGGGCCCGGATTCCGACAAATGGCTGGAAGCCATGAAATCCGAGATAGGATCCATGTATGAAAACGAAGTATGGACTTTGACTGACTTGCCCGATGATCGGCGAGCCATAGAAAATAAATGGATCTTTAAGAAGAAGACAGACGCGGATGGTAATGTAACCATCTATAAAGCTCGGCTTGTCGCTAAGGGTTATCGACAAGTTCAAGGGGTTGACTACGATGAGACTTTTTCACCCGTAGCAAAGCTGAAGTCCGTCCAAATCATGTTAGTAATTGCCGCATTGTATGATTATGAGATATGGCAAATGGACGTCAAAACGGCATTCCTTCATGGTTTCCTTAAGGAAGAATTGAATATGATGCAGCCGGAAGGTTTTGTCGATCCTAAGAACGCTGACAAGGTGTGCAAGCTCCAACGCTCGATTTATGGGCTGGTGCAAGCATCTCGGAGTTGGAACATTCGTTTTAATGAGATGATCAAAGCGTTTGGGTTTACGCAGACTTATGGAGAAGCCTGCATTTACAAGAAAGTGAGTGGGAGCTCTGTAGCATTTCTCATATTGTATGTGGATGACATACTGTTGATGGGAAATGATATAGAATTCTTGGAAAGCATAAAGGCCTACTTGAACAAGTGTTTTTCAATGAAGGATCTTGGAGAAGCTGCTTATATATTAGGCATCAAGATCTATAGAGATAGATCGAGACGCCTCATTGGTCTTTCACAGAGTACGTACCTTGACAAGATATTGAAGAAGTTCAAAATGGATCAGTCAAAGAAGGGGTTCTTGCCTGTATTGCAAGGTACGAGATTGAGCACGGCTCAATGCCCGACCACGGCAGAAGATAGAGAAAAGATGAGTGTCATCCCCTATGCCTCGGCCATACAGTCTATCATGTATGCTATGCTGTGTACCAGACCTGATGTAAACCTTGCCGTAAGTTTGGTAGGAAGGTACCAAAGTAATCCCGGCATGGAACACTAGACAACGGTCAAGAATATCCAGAAGTACCTGAAGAGGACTAAGGATATGTTTCTCATTTATGGAGGTGACGAAGAGCTCGTCGTAAAGGGTTACGTCGATGCTAGCTTCGACATAGATCTGGATGACTCTAAGTCACAAACCGGATACGTGTATATTTTGAATGGTGGGGCAGTAAGCTGGTGCAGTTGCAATCAAAGCGTTGTGGTGGGATCTACATGTGAAGCAGAGTACATGGCAGCCTCGGAGGCAGCACAAGAGGCAATCTGGGTGAAGGAGTTCATTACCGACCTAGGAGTCATACCCAATGCGTCGGGCCCGATGAATCTCTTTTGTGACAACACTGGAGCTATTGCCCTTGCCAAGGAGCCCAGGTTTCACAGGAAGACCAGGCATATCAAGCGTCGCTTCAACTCCATTCGTGAAATTGTTCAAAATGGAGACATAGATATTTGTAAAGTACATACGGACCTGAATGTGGCAGATCCGTTGACTAAACCTCTCCCTAGAGCAAAACATGATCAACACCAGAACTGCATGGGTGTTCGATTCATCACAATGTAACTAGATTATTGACTCTAGTGCAAGTGGAAGACTGTTGGAAATATGCCCTAGAGGCAATAATAAAATGGTTATTCTTATATTTCTTTGTTCATGATATTTGTCTATTGTTCATGCTATAATTGTGTTATCCGGAAATCGTAATACATGTGTGAATACATAGACCACAAAACGTCCCTAGTGAGCCTCTACTTGGCTAGCTCGTTGATCAAAAGATAGTCATGGTTTCCTGACTATGGACATTGGATGCCATTGATAACGGGATCACATCATTAGGCGAATGATGTGATGGACAAGACCCAATCCTAAGCATAGCTCAAAGATTGTGTAGTTCGTTTGCTATAGCTTTTCCGAATGTCAAGTATCATTTCCTTAGACCATGAGATTGTGCAACTCCCGGATACCGTAGGAGTGCTTTGGGTGTGCCAAATGTCACAACGTAACTGGGTGACTATAAAGGTACACTACAGGTATCTCCGAAAGTGTCTTTTGGGTTGGCACGAATCGAGACTGGGATTTGTCACTCCGTATGACGGAGAGGTATCTCTGGGACCACTCGGTAATGCATCATCATAATGAGCTCAATGTGACCAAGTTGTTGATCACGGGATCATGCATTACGGCACGAGTAAAGTGACTTGCCGGTAACGAGATTGAACGAGGTATTGGGATACCGACGATCGAGTCTCGGGCAAGTAACGTACCAATTGACAAAGGGAATTGTATACAGATTGATTGAATCCTCGACATCATGGTTCATCCGATGTGATCATCTAGGAGCATGTGGGAGCCAACAAGGGTATCCAGATCCCACTGTTGGTTATTGACCGGAGAGTCGTCTCGGTCATGTCTGCGTGTCTCCCGAACCCGTAGGGTCTACACACTTAAGGTTCGGTGACGCTAGGGTTGTTGAGATATTAGTATACGGTAACCCGAAAGTTGTTTGGAGTCCTGGATGAGATCCCAGACGTCACGAAGAGTTCCGGATTGGTCCAGAGGTGAAGATTTATATATAGGAAGTCAAGTTTCGGCCATCGGGAAAGTTTCGGGGGTAATCGGTATTGTAGCGGGACCACCGGAAGGGTCCCGGGGGTCCACCGGGTGGGGCCACCTATCCCGAAGGGCCCCATGGGCTGAAGTGGGAGGGGAACCAGCCCCTAGTGGGCTGGTGCGCCCCCCTTCGGCATCCCCCTGCGACTAGGGTTGGAAACCCTAGGGGTGGGGGGCGCCCCACTTGGCTTGGGGGGCAAGCCACCCACTTGGCCCCCCCCTTGGAGATTGGATCTCCTAGGGCCGGCGCCGCCCTAGGGACCCTATATATAGTGGGGGAGAGGGAGGGCAGCTGCACCCTAGCCCCTGGCGCCTCCCTTTCCCTCCCGTGACACTCCTCCCTCTCCCTGAGCTTGGTGAAGCCCTGCCGAGATCACCATTGCTTCCACCACCACGGTGTCGTGCTGCTGGATCTTCATCAACCTCTCCTTCCCCCTTGCTGGATCAAGTTGGAGGAGACGTCTTCCCAACCGTACTTGTGTTGAACGCGGAGGTGCCATCAGTTCGGCGCTAGGTCATCGGTGATTTGGATCACGACGAGTACGACTCCATCAACCCCGTTCTCTTGAACGCTTCCGCGCGCGATCTACAAGGGTATGTAGATGCAATCCTCTCTCCCTTGTTGCTAGATGACTCCATAGATTGATCTTGGTGATGCGTAGAAAATTTTAAAATTCTGCTACGTTCCCCAACACCAACCTGGCTGGCCTCCTCTCTCCCTCCCTCCTTTATATACGTGGCTAGGGGCACCCCAATAGCACAATAGACAATCTCTTAGCCATGTGCGGTGCCCCCCTCCACAGTTCAACACATCAGTCAGATCGTCGTAGTGCTTAGATGAAGCCCTGCTGGTAACTTCATCATCACCATTGCCACACTGTCGTGCTGATGGATCTCTCCCTCGTCCTCAACTAGAACAAGAGCTCGAGGGACATCACCGTGCTGAACATGTGCTGAACATGGAGGTTCCGTACATTCGGTACTTGGATCGGTTGGATCGTGAAGATGTTCGACTACATCAACCACGTTACTAAGCGCTTCCTCTTTCGGTGTACGAGGGTACGTAGACACACTCTCCCCTCTCGTTGCTATGCATCTCCTAGATAGATCTTGCGTGATCATAGGAATTTTTTTGAAATACTGCATTCCCCAACAGTGGTGGTGTTGCAAGTTTACTTATAACAGAAGGTGAATCTAAAGCAGAACTGGATGGCAGTTCCTTACCTCCCCTCGTCTTAGAGGGATATATCTTAGTCTTAGCATCCTTCAGATTCTTCATAGTGATAAATTGATAATAATCCCAAGTGGCTCAACAAATATAGCTATGCTCCCCGGCAACGGCGCCAGAAAAAGGTCTTGATAATCCACAAGTATAGGGGATCGCAACCGTTTTCGAGGGTTGAGTATTCAACCCAAATTTATAGATTCGACACAAGGGGAGCCAAAGAATATTTGAAGGTATTAGCAGCTGTGTTGTCAATTCAACCACACCTGGAGATTAATTATCTGCATCAATGCGATCAGTAGCAAAGTAATAAGATAGTTTTGATAATAGTGACAATAGTAATATTAACAATAACAGTGATAGCAGTAGTTTTGTAACAAGTGCAACAGTAACGATAGTAGTAGTAACTTAGCAAGAACAATATAAGATAAATTCGTAGGCATTGGATCGATAATTTGTTGGATGATATTCATCATGTGACAGTCATAACCTAGGGCGATACGACACTAGCTCCAGTTCATAAATATAATGTATCCATGTATTCCGTAAATAGTCATACGTGCTTACGGAAAGAACTTGCATGTCATCTTTTGTCCTACCCTCCCATGGCAGCGGGATCCAATTGGAAGCTAAGGGATATTAAGGCCTCCTTTTAATAGAGAACTGGAACAAAGCATTAGCACAAGCTGAATACATGAACTCCTCAAACTATTATCATCACCGGGAGTGGTCCCGACTATTGTCACTCCGGGTTTGCTGGATCATAACACATAGTAGGTGACTATAACTTGCAAGATTGGACCTAGAACATGGATATAATGGTGATAACTTAAATGGTTCAGATCTGAAATCATGGCACCCGGGCCCAGAGTGACAACCACTAAGCATGGAGAAGTCATAGCAACATCAATCTCAGAACATAGTGGATACTAGGGATCAAGCCCTAACAAAACTAACTAGATTACATGATGAATCTCATTCAACTCCTCACCGACCAGCGAGCCCATGAAGCAATTACTCACTCCCGGTGGGGAGCATCATCGAATTGGCGATGAAGAAGGGTTGGTGATGACGAAGAACGAAGATCCCCCTCTCCGGAGCCCTAAATGGATTCCAGATCTAGCCTCCCGGTGAAGAATAGGAGGTGATGGCGGCTCCATCTCGTGGATCGCGATAATTCTTTCTCCCTTACTTTTTCTCTAAATATGTGATTTTATAGTATCAGGGTTGAGGTCTGCGGGGCCACTAAGTGGACAACCCACCTGGGTGCGCCAGGAAGGGGGGCGCCCTAGTGGGTTGTGCCCACCCAGGTGTCCCCCTTTGATGGATCTTGGTTCCAGAAATTCTCTTTATTGATATAAAAATTCCTCACAAAGTTTCGTTCCATTCCGAGAACTTTTATTTCTGCATAAAAACAACACCATGGTAGTTCTTCTGAAAACAGCGTCAGTACGGGGTTAATTTCATTCAAATCATGCAAATTAGAGTTCAAAACAAGAGGAAAAGTGTTAGGAAAAGTAGATACGTTGGAGATGTATCAGCTAGCAGCAACAACAAAAGGCAGTAGTGAGCGCTAGTGAGTGGGGGTGCGAGCACCAGAGAAGAGCAGGAGCAGGGAGCAGCAGGGAGCGTGGGCGGCTGCAGGCGCAGGCGGGCGCCGGCCGCGTGCGCAGACGGCTCGGGTCACGGCAGTGCATGGCCAGGCATGGCAGGGCAGGGGTGGCTGCAGGCGGGCAACGGTGGGAGCGGGCGTGCGCGGGAGCAAGGGCGTAACTGCAGGCGTCAGGGGCACACGGTCGCGCGCGCGGACCCAGAGCTCTAGCCATGGAGTCCTGTGTTAGTGTGGAGATGACTACGGCAATGTATCGAGGGGGAAAAGCAGGGCAATTGAGGGAGGAGCTCATTGTGAGTCGAAAGGAGGGCTCAGTGGGCTCGGGGAAGTGATACTTCTCCAACGTATCTATAATTTTTGATTGTTCCATGCTATTATATTATCTATTTTGGATGTTTTATATGCATTTACATGTCACTTTATATTATTTTTGGGACTAACCTATTAACCTAGAGCCTAGTGCCAGTTCCTATTTTTCCTTGTTTTTGAGTTTTGGAGAAAAGGAATATCAAACGGAGTCCAAACAGAATAAAACCTTTGCGGTGATATTTCTTGGACCAGAAGAAAACCAGGAGACTTGGAGATGAAGTCGGAGGAGCCACGAGGCGGCCACAAGGACAGAGGGCGCGCCCAGGGGAAAGGGCATGCCCCCACCGTTGTGGGCCCCTCGTGCACCTCCTAACCTAATTCTTTCCCCTATATATACCCATATATCCCCAAACCAATAGGGGCATCCATGAAAACACTTTTCCACCGCCGCAACTGTTACGCCCCGAGACCGATGTGCTAGGTGTCTTCCAGTTATTCGCTGTTGTTGCGTTGTCATTGCTTGCGTGTCATGCATTGCATATCATGTCATCATGTGCATTTCATTTGCATACATGTTTGTCTCATGCATCCGAGCATTTTCCCCGTTGTCCGTTTTGCAATCCGGCGCTCCTGTGTCATCCGGTGTCCCTTTCTACCACTTTTCGTGTGCGGGTGTTAAACGTTTTCGGATTGGACCGGGACTTGCCATGCGGCCTTGGTTTACTACCGGTCGATCGCCTGTCAAGTTTCATGCCATTTGGACTTCGTTTGATACTCCAACGGTTAACTATGGGACCGAAAAGGCCTCGTGTGTGTTGCAGCCCAACACCCCTCCAAAGTGGCCCGAAACCCACCTAAACCTCCACCATCATCTAGAGCGTTCGAACATGACCGCGTGGCCGCAAACCGCACCTCATTTGGACTCTCCTAGCTCCCTCTACCTATATATATGTGATCCCCTCCGAAATATTCGCGGTACAAACCCTAGATCCAACTCCCTCATAGCCGCCGGACATGTCCGTCCCGCTGCTGGACGTGTCCGCCGCCGCCGCCACGTCGCTCCGGCCAATACCAGGCCGCCACGTCACCGCCTCCGCTGCCTCAGCCAACCGCGCGCCGCCACCTCACCGCCCTCTCTCTCCTCCAACCGCGGGCCCGAGGAGACCCAGATCCGGCCCGCCCTGGCCTGGATCCTGCGCACGAGCGCCGCCCGTGCCCGCGTCTCCTTTCCCGCCGGCGGCCGCCGTTCGCCGGCGCGCCATGCCGCCGCCGCGCCATTCTCGCCGCCCGCGTCGGCTCGTCCCCGACGCCGCATCACTGCCCCGTCGCCCGCATCCGCGAGCCGCCTTCGGCCAGCCGTGCCGCCCGAGCGCAGGAGCTTGCCCGCGCCGCCTCGAGTCTTCCTGCCGGAGCCCTCCCGCCGGCGACCCCGCGCCCCGTCGCCGGCGACCTCCTCCACGCCGCCCCGCTCGCCCCGGTCGCCGCCACCGCGCGCCATTGCCAGGCCGCGCTGCCCGCCGAGCTCGTCGGCGACTTCCCGCTGCTTCTCCGGCGACCGCGCATCTCTCCGGATGCCCCTTCTCCGTCTCTGGCGCATCTCCGGTCATCTCCGTCGTCTCCGGCGAGGTCCGATGGATCGGGACCAGATCCACCAGTTCGTCCAACCACACACCCCGTCCCGATCCGGATCTGCGCCGTCCCGCTTCTCTCCATCCCGGGTTGACTTTTGCGAGGTTGAAATTCTCTAAGTCCCATTAATTTTATGCATATTTCATCGCATCATAACTTCATCACCGTTGCTCCGATTCATGCGTGTAGCATATCAAAATGTTCGTCTCGACGAGTACATCATTTCATCTCATTGCGTCATTTTCATTTGAGTCTTGATGCCCGAAATGCTGTTGGAAGAGGGTTATGTGAGGTTTATGTCAGATCTGTTTCAGCAAATGGCCTGTTTTCATTTTTGCCATGATTAATGTGTGCATGCTACGACCCCGAGCTCTACATGTGTTTTGTTATATGCCATGCCATCTTTACAGGGGTGTTTGCCATGTATTTTTGTGATCTTTGTGGTGACTAGCACAAGCTTGCAAAGTAGCGTAATCGTTGATGCTGATTTCAGGGACTTAGAATTTCACTAAGTCCTTGTCCTGTTCTTGTTTTTATGCCATATGTTCATGTTGTTTCCTAGTGATCCGTGCCTCTTTTGAGGATGATCAGTAAAGATGTTTTGTTAATATTGTGGCGCTCTATCCATACATGACATTGTTTGCAATTATGGAGCACCCTAGCTTGAGTCAATAGAGCTCTACTTTTGCTATAAAATGATCCTGGCAGATTGTTGACATGTTTAGCGATTTTGCCGAGGATGTTGCTATTGATCCGTGCATGCTACGTTGTTGTCCTTGCCATGTATAGCTTCTATGCCATGTCTATTTGCTGGGTGTATGCTTAGTTTGTCATGCAATGCCTCATAGTGAGTGCATCAAGCTCGTAAAGCATGCCTACTTGTTAACTGTTTTGCATGCTCCAGTTTTTCACTAAGTCTGTATCTGTTTATGTTTTTGCTATGTTCACATGCTTGCAATTGTACTTTCTGATCCCTTTTGGCTTATGGTCACTAAGGGACTTTTGTTATATGCTTATAGTAGCTTCATCTCATGCCTTGATTTGCCATGATATGTTCTTGTTGCATGTAGTTTTCATGCTCTAAACATTGCTTCCTGATGATAAATTCCTGACATGTTAATTTCACCAAGTCTGAAACCTGTTATCATTTGCTCTTTTGCCATGCTTGTTTGAACCTGTTAATGGAGGAATTAGCCGTATCTCAGTGTTAATCTTTTGTCAAGCTTCATGAGTGGATCCCTGCCATGTATCTTGTTGTCATGTTTGAGTGTCGTAGCATATTTATCTTGATGCATTTAGTTGGTCACTTGCTGATTATCGCAGACCGGTGCCATATTTGTTTTGCTTGCCATTTCCAAACCGTGCATCCGATTCCGGTGATCTTTATATCGATTTCAACCGAAATCATCTCCCCTTTCCAGTGGCACTATTGGATTTACAATTTGAGGCCAGCTTCAATCATTCCTTGTCAAATCATGCATATGCATCACATACCGCATCCCACATATCATACCATATTTGCATCATGTTGTTTGAGCATTGCACGTGTTGATTGTGTTCCGTTTGCTTGTTGTTCTTTTTTGGGTAGAGCCGAGAGACGAGTTCGTGAATGAGGAGCCCGTTGAGTTCGCTTACAAGGATCAAGTCAACTCTGAGAACTTTGCAAGCAAGATGACCATACCCTCGAAATCACTTCTATCTTTGCTTGCTAGTTTGCTCGCTCTTTTGCTATGCCTATGCTGCGATACCTACCACTTGCTTATCATGCCTCTCATATTGCTAAGCCAAGCCTCTAACCCACCTTGTCCTATTAAACCATTGTTTGGCTATGTTACCGCTTTGCTCAGCACCTCTTATAGCGTTGTTAGTTGCAGGTGAAGATTGGAGCTTGTTCAATGTTTGGAACATGGATATTTTATTGGGATATCACAATATCTCTTATTTAATTAATGCATCTATATACTTGGTAAAGGGTGGAAGGCTCGACCTTATGCCAGGTGTTTTGTTCCACTCTTGCCGCCCTAGTTTCCGTCATATCGGTGTTATGTTCCCGGATTTTCAATTCCTTACACGGTTGGGTTATAATGGGAACCCCTTGACAGTTCGCTTTGAATAAAACTCCTCCAGCAAGGCCCAACCTTGGTTTTACCATTCGCCACCTATCCTTTTTCCCTTGGGTTAGGCCAGCCCAAGGGTCATATTTATTTTAACCCTCCTCGGGCCAGTGCTTGTCTAAGTGTTGGTCCGAAACAGAGCCACTTGCGGCGCCACCTCGAGGAAACTTGAGGGCTGGTTTTAGCTATACGTAGTGTTCATCCGGTGTTGCCCTGAGAACGAGATATGTGCAGCTCCCATCAGGATGTCGGCGCATCGGGCGGTCTTGCTGGACTTGTTTTACCATTGTCGAGAATGTCTTGTAACCGGGATGCCGAGTCTGATCGGATGTCTTGGGAGAAGGAATATCCTTCGTTGACCGTGAGAGCTTGTGATGGGCTAAGTTGGGACCCCCTGCAGCGATTTGAACTTTTGAAAGCCGTGCCCGCGGTTATAGGCAGATGGGAATTTGTTAATGTCCGATTGTAGAAAACCTGAAGTTGACCTTAATTAAAATGCACCAACCGCGTGTGTTACCGTGATGGTCTCCTCTCGGAGGAGTCCAGGAAGTGAACACGGTGTTGGAGTTATGCTTGAAGTAGGTTGTTCTAGGATCACTTCTTGATCATAGTTGTTCGACCGTGCTTTTGCTTTCTCTTCTCGCTCTCATTTGCGTATGTTAGCCACCATATATGCTAGTCGCTTGCTGCAGCTCCACCTCATACCTTTTACCCTTCCTATAATCTTAAATAGTCTTGATCGCGAGGGTGTGAGATTGCTGAGTCCCCGTGACTCACAGATACTTCCAAAACCAGCTTGCAGGTGCCGTTGAACCATGCAGGTGACGCAACCAAGCTCAAGGAGGAGCTCGATGAAGATCTTGTCCTTTGTGTTGTTTCGTTCTAGTTGATCAGTAGTGGAGCCCAGTTGGGGTCGATCAGGGATCTGTGTAGCATTTGGGGTAGTCTTCTTTTATTTTGGTTCCGTAGTCGGACCTTGAGTTTAACTGGTTGATGTAATGTTTTATTCATGTAACTGTGTGAAGTGGCGATTTTGAGCCAACTATGTATCTCTTTCCCTTGTGTATTACATGGGTTGTGTGAAGATTACCTCACTTGCGACATTGCTTTCAATGCGGTTATGCCTCTAAGTCGTGCTTCGACACGTGGGAGATATAGCCGCATCGAGGGCGTTACAGCAACCTTCTGTACCAGTGAGATCCCATCTAGAGGCCTCTTCCGGTGTCCTGCCGGAGGGGGATTCGATCATGGAGGCCTTCCACATCAACTCTATTGCCCTTCCAATGAAGCGTGAGTAGTTTATTTCAGACCTACGGGTCCATAGCTGGTAGCTAGATGACTTCTTCTTTCTCTTTGATTCTCAATACCATGTTCTCCTCGATGTTCTTGGAGATCTATTCGATGTAATACTCTTTTGTGGTGTGTTTGCCGAGATCCGATGAATTGTGGCTTTATGATCAGCTTATCTATGAATATTATTTGAATCTCCTCTGAATTCTTTTATGCATGATTTGATATCTTTGTAATTCTCTTCGAACTATCGGTTTGGTTTGGCCAACTAGATTGGTTTTTCTTGCAATGGGAGAATTGCTTAGCTTTGGGTTCAATCTTGCGGTGTCCTTTCCCAGTGATAGTTGGGGCAGCAAGGCACGTATTGTATTTTTGCCATCGAGGATAAAAAGATGGGGGTTTCATCATATTGCTTGAGTTAATTCCTCTATATCATGTCATCTTACTTAATGCATTACTCCGTTCTTTATGAACTTAATACTCTAGATGCATGCTGGATAGCGATCGATGTGTGGAGTAATAGTAGTAGATGCAGAATCATTTCGGTCTCCTTGACACGGACGTGATGCCTATATTCATGATCGTTGCCTTAGATATCGTCATAACTTTGTGCTTTTCTATCAATTGCTCGGCAGTAATTTCTTCACCCACCGTATTATTGTCGATCATGAGATAAGCCTGTAGTGAAACGTATGGCCCCCGGGTCTATTTTCTAGCATACAAGTTCTATTTTCCATAATATTAGTTTATGATTTACTATTTTGAAATATTTTACTTTTCGATCTGTAAACCAAAAATACCAAAAGTATTTACCTTACCGTTTGTCTATCTCAATTAGATCTCACTTATGCAAATAACAGTGAAGGGATTGACAACCCCTTTATCGCGTTGGGTGCAAGTTGTTTGTTTGTTTGTGCAGGTATTCGACGACTTGTGTGTTGTCTCCTACTGGATTGATACCTTGGTTCTCAAACTGAGGGAAATACTTATTTCGACTTTGCTGCATCACCCTTTCCTCTTCAAGGGAAAAACCAACGCAAGCTCAAGAAGTATCAGGAAGGTATGTAGTCGACTGAGTGGCGATGGTGATCTCCGGCACCCAAGGTTGAAGACGACGATGAAGAGCTCATTGCAGAGGCGCCTAGCTCCCGCTGGTGACCGCAGACGGCGTAGTAGATGACGATGCTTCTCCATGACACAGTGATGTGGCGAACGAAGTGCGATGGCTACGCGGGCGACATGGCCATGGCGATGACAGAGGAGGACGAGCGTTGTGGAGACGATGCAGATCTAGGAGGGGGAAATAGGGGCTAGTGTTTAACCTATGGGGCAAAGGGGGGTCGGGGTCATGCTCTTGTAGTGCTGGAGGGGTACCGTTGATGTAGGGTAGGGACCCTAATCGCCCGATCTTTGACGAAAGGAGCGGAATCCCGCGAAGAACACGAAGAACACACAGGGTGAAAACGAGGAAAACACAAAAGGAGACAAAGAGGAATAGTCAAACCAACATGAATAGATCACACATGTGCTAGATCCTCGAATACATAAAGTAAGATACACGATCACGATCAACTAGGGACGATACACGGTAACCTCTCTTCTCCGTGAGGAGGTCTTGATGTTCTTCCCTAAAGAGGGGTCTTGAATCCACTTGGGGTATCTTCTCCGTAGGAGGCTCGAATCTCCAAGGATAAGGTAACCAAGTGGATGAGCAAATCTCTCACACGAAATATGAGCTAATCCTTTGCTAACCCTAGAGAGTTGGGCGAGGTGGAGTATATATAGTCTAGGGGGGAGAAGGGATACACGGGCCTCGCCCCTTCACTGTGTGCACACAGGGGAGGCCGGATGTCCCGGCTGGTCAGGCCGGATGTCCGGGCTTTCAGGCGATGCCGGATGTCTGGGCTGGGGAGGCCGGATGTCCGGGCTGGAGTGGTGGCATTTGTTGCTCTCGGGTTCAAAGGGGCCGAATTTCCGGGCTGGTGGCCGGATGTCCGGGGGCTCGGGGGAGGCCGGATGTCCGGGCTGTCGAGGCAGGATGTCCGGGGTCTCAGGAGAGGCCGAATGTCCGGGCTGTCGAGGCCGGATATCCGGGGCCTGTAGCTTCTGGCGGCTGTGCTACTGTAGTGGATGACGCTCTAAGGGCCGGATGTCCGGGGCCTAGGAGATGATCTTGACTCCTTCCGTTGGTTCTCCTCATCCGTGAACTTGGGGACTTGTACATCTTCATGCGCATCTTCGGAAGGTTGATGAGGACATGACTACCTTGGATACGACCAAAAATATTTCATACATGCATATTTGTCAGGTGATTTCTAGTGCAAACTATTCAATAATCTATTTATGTTACCCAGAACAAAAATACTTCACACACTTTTGTGTTTTATCTAATTGCAGGTGTATGAGACATTTGTACAATCCACATATGAAGATAAGGGAGAAAGAGATGTTTACTTCCTGTTCAAAAAGTTCTCTCACGTCACTTTTGTCCCAAGAGAAGATAGAGTCCAAGTCTCTCACGTTCTGGATTCAGATTCGGACTGCACAGACATACCTGACTCAAAACGCAAACAAAGTTTTCATACGAACTTCGAATTGGGTGATTGTTCTTTTGTTGGAAACTAGATTTCGTGCTCTTTACAACCCAATTGGATTCACCTTCAAATTCGTCCGGAGCATTGAGATATCGATGAAACAATCTGACGCTGCAGCAGAATCCGAGTCAAACAACAAGTCCAAAGGTGTTGCACCACCTCCACTTGGGCCCATGAGCCTTGCACGACCTAGGGTTAGTTTTAGGCTGACTTGGGACATCCTTCCACCTCCTTGGCCGCCACTCCTTGCACCTATATAAGTAGATCCATCTAGTAGCTTTTTCCTTGGGATTTGTTTAGTTAAAAGTTAGCCATTGCAACTTCTTGTACTTCGTTTGTGTCCAACGACCAGACCAAGACCTCTTACGGATCCCCACCATTATAAATACTTCATATATATATATATTCGCAATATTCAGATTGCTTTATCATATTCTTGCTCATTCTTTGATTGCTTGCAGGAATAGACCTTCGTGGTCAGGCTGAATTTGCTTCCGGCATCGTCAATAACCTCAGGAGATTGGTTTAGCGATTGCTAAGGTGCAATGTCGTGCACGTTTGTAGTCGGATCGTCAAAGTCGTCTCCACTAAATCGATAGTTATCATCTCATCAAAAGATCGGGACACCCTCGCCTCTATTAGGGAGGGTCCTCCTGGTACCTGATCATGCACAACATCTCAGACTTAGGTACTAGCCATGTCTCATGTATAGAAAGTGGAAGTTCGGAGAGGAGTGAGTTCACCTTATCTTCGATAGCCTTGGCTCGGGCTCTTGTCATTGGTCCAAGTGGTGTCGTTGGAGGTGTAGGTGCGTCCATGGGGATGATCATGGGATGCTCTGCATCATCTCCCCTCCCTTGGGGAAGATCCGTCCTCGGATCAAATTCTTCATCATCATGGTAGGGCGAGAGATCTTTGATGTTGAAGATGTCACTCACGGAGTACTTGTCACATGGGAGGTCGATCTTGTAAGCATTGTTGTTGTATCGTGCGAGCACCTTGAAGGGTCCATCCGCTCGTGGTCGAAGTTTGGACTTGCGTTCTTGGGGAAACCGGTCCTTGCGAAGGTGTGGCCACACGAGGTCTCCAATGTTGAATATCATAGGGTGTTTGTTGACGTTGAGCTTGGTCGCAAGGCGTTGTACTTGGCGCTCGATGGTGTTTCTTGTATCTTCATGCACCTTCTTGAGATGGGTCGCTCAGGCACTTGCGTCCAAATTGATGCGCTCTTGGGGTGGTAGAGGGAGAATATCCAATGGTGACAAAGGGTTTAATCCGAAGACAACCTCGAAAGGGGACTTGCCGGTTGTTGAGTGTCTTGCTCGGTTGTAGGCGAACTCGGTGATAGGTAGGCACTCCTCCCACTCCTTGATGTTCTTCTTGATGAGTACTCGAAGTAGAGTGGAGAGTGTTCGGTTGGTCACCTCTGTTTGGCCGTCGGTTTGAGGATGGTAAGCCGTGGAGAAGAGTAGCTTGATTCCGAGCTTGGAACATAGGGTCTTCCGAAAGAAGCTTAGGAACTTGACATCGCGGTCCGAGACAATTGTCTTTGGCACTCCATGTAGACGCAATATTTCCCTACAAAAGAGGTTAGCAACATGTGAAGCATCGTCTATCTGGTTGCAAGGAATGAAATGTGCCATTTTAGAGAAACGGTCCACAACGACAAATACCGAATCCTTCCCGTTTCTAGTCCTAGGCAAATGAAGCACAAAGTCAGATGAGGACATCAATACCATTGTTACACCCACAGCCCCTGCTGCTATACATACTGGACCAATTACTAGAGCTCGGGCACACCAATTGAATTATCAAGTACTTTCGTTTCTTGGTAACGATTCTAATGTTCATGAGAATATGATGCTGCCTAAATTGAATACATTTGTCTTGCTTACAAATGAAGGGCCTAGCTTGGACAAGAAAGATGAACCTTGGAAGAAGTTCAAGCGTGGAGATGATGGCATGCGCAAGGGGATCCAGAACGGAGTTGCAAGTGATGATTTCAGGACTTTGAAGCCACCATAAGGAGTGCATGAAGCCTTGGACCAAATATACAAGATGCCACTTCATAAATTTCGTCCAGAGGCTATTTTAGGTGCCGCGTCACCTTATTATTGGGCCAGGCCCATGTATTTTCGAAATACTTAAGTATAGGCTGTTTTTAGAGTCCGTATGTGTGGGGAAACAAGAGTTAGGGTTGGTTTCAGACCCCTCTTCCAAGGGCCACGAAATTCCCCCCTCTTCCTCCATATATACAGCCCTTAGGGCGTCGTTTAGACTTTGGGTCTTGTTTAGATTAAAAGTTCGCCATAGCTGCAACTTCGCGTACTTCATTTGTGTCCAACGACCAAACCAAAACGTCACAGAACCCCACCTTGATCAATAAAGCTTTCATCTTATATTCGCAATATCCAGATTGCAATCTCAATTTCTTGCTTGTTCTTCGTTTGCTCGCAGGAAACAGGCCCTCGTGGTCAGGTTGATCATGCTCCGGCATGGTCAATAACCCCTTGGAGTTGGTTTAGCGATTGCTAAGGCGCGACGTCCTCGCACGTTCGTAGTCGGATCGTCAAAGTCGACTTCCTCTAAAATGATAGCCACCATCTCATCGAAATACGGGACACCTTTGCCTAAATCAAGTGGTATCAGATTTTAAGGTTGCTCGGTGAGATTTTCCAGTTTTCATAGTTTAGATCGAGTCTGTTCTTCATACCTACAGTCCACAAAAAAAGCCAAAAAAATTAGGGTTAGTTCATCATATCCGAACCAATCTGAGCCTTTGCATAGTCTTTTTAGAGTTTTGCTTTGTTGAATTTGCGGTTGCATCGTCGTGTCGAGTTGGTAGTCTTAGCGTCTCGGCCCTTAGAGTTTTGAGTTCTATTCACAGGTTGTCACGCCGCCGCCGCACCATCGTCATCATCATTGCCATATACCACCACCCCACCATATACATCGCCGCTGCCATATACAACCACCAATCCGAGTCCACATATACCATAGCCATATACAATCACCAATCCGAGTCCACATGTACCATCGCCATATACAACCACCAGTCCGAGTTCCACCAGATTCATCGCCGCCAGTCTGAGTTCCACCAGATTCATCTCCGCTACCAGTCCTAGTCCGAGTCCAGTATTTGTTTCTTTGTTTTCGAGTTCTAGATCATGCGATACTTCGAGTCGTGACAGAGTAGGACTTCTGAGATTCCGTGGTACCCGCAGAAGAAAAATAGTTCCAAACTCAAAAAAAATGTAGACTTTTTGGCTAGGCAGTTTTTGGACCATTTGTAGACTTTTTCGAAAAAAATTTGTTGCGGAGCAAAAAAAAACAGGAAAAAAGTGCAAAAAAAGAAAAAAAAATACAGAGAGTGCTCCTCCCTTGTTTAAGTGTCGCGCCGTGATTTTGTTCGTGTTCTAGGCTCGCGTCTCTAGTACGGTCTAGCCTAGGACCAGCACAGTACCGTCGTTGAGCATTTATTCAACTTTGCATCTCTGAATTGATTATTGCTGACCCTTTTGCGACCATATTATAAGCCTTCCCAGCTCCACATACATCTATGTCGTGCGTTTGACTCTCCCTGGTAATCGCTCTATCCAAGCTTTGAGAGTTTTGACTACGACGGTTGCCGATCACCGCCTGCTGCTGGGTAAGAACTGGTAAGAATTTGAGTTTTTCTTGATGGATTTGTGACATCCACCACCACCTCTTGTTAGTAGTCTGTAGGATCATATTCTTGTGTGTTTCTATTGCTGCTAACCATGGCAGGATCACAAGCCGATGAGACTGACTAGGAGAACATGAATAATAAGGAGTTGCATGATAAATTTCAGCAAATGATGAGTGGACAGGTGCAAGATGTGCTAAACAGATTTGAAGAGGCCATGGAGAAGATAGATGGCATGGACAAGACGTTCGAAACAAAGCTCGATAACAAGTTTAATGAATTGCTCGCGCGTCTTCCACCACCACCACCGGCTTCCCCTAATGCACCTCTACAACAACAACAACAACAACAACAACGTCGCTTCCCAAATCAAGTGGGACGAGCACAGCGCGTTACCATTGACCCTGGGCAAAATTCTGGTGCCGCTGTTGATGCTTCGGCCGCTCCTGCTGCTACTGCAGAGGTGGAGGACCATTACGAGGATGAGGTTGACCAAAATCAGAACTACGTGCAACCACCACCAGCACCACCACCAGGTCGTCCTCATGCATATCATCGCAACGGTAGGGCTGCACCACCACCCGAGGTACATGACCATCTTCCTAAACTAAAATTGAATATTTCACCATTTGAGGGTAGATATGTTCCTGATATATATCTTACTTGGGAGTTAGAAACTGAACGACGATTTACATGTTTACAATATCCTGAGGAGAGATGTGTTCCTGCTGCTGTTTGTGCTTTCACTAGCTTTGCATATGTTTGGTGGTCTGAACATTGTAGATTATATCCTATTCCAACTACTTGGGCTGCTTTGAAAACTGCTATGCGTACTCGTTGGGTTCCACCATATTATCAACGTGAATTACTTCAAAAAATGCAGCGTTTAAGACAAGGAAAAAATTCTATAGAAGAATATTATCAGGAATTACAAACTGGCATGATTAGATGTGGTATTCTTGAGGAGAATGAAGCTATGCTTGCATGTTTTATGGGTGGATTGAATAGAGAGATTCAGACCATTCTAGAGTATAAGGAGTATACTAATATCACTCGTTTATTCCATCTTGCTTGTAAAGCTGAACATGAAGTGCAGGATCGACAGGCATTGGCGCGAACTAACTTTTCTGCAGGTCGGTCTTCATCATGGACACCACGTGCATCCTCTACTTCCACTCCACCAGCACCTCCATCAGGTGCCACCTCCAGCCGTGATACAAGAAAGAAGGCACAACAACAACTATCTGCCAAGAGCACACCTGCCGGACCTGCGAAGAGCTCTTCTTCGTCCATGGCATCAACAGGGCACACAAGTGATATTATTTGTCGTCGTTGTAAGGGAAGAGGACATTTTGCGAGAGAATGCCAATCTCAGCGTGTGATGGTTGCTACTGAGGATGGTGGGTATGAGTCCGCTAGTGACTATGATGAGGAGACTTTGGCTCTTATTACACGTGAAGAACACGGTGGAGATGATTCTGATCATGAGACGCAATACATTGCTCCTGAAGATGCTGATAGGTATGAATGTTTAGTTGCTCAACGTGTTTTGAGTGTGCAGGTCAGACAAGCTGAGCAAAATCAAAGTCATAATTTGTTCCATAGAAAGGGAGCTGTGAAGGAACGTTTTGTTCGCGTCATCATAGATGGAGGGAGATGCAATAACTTGGCTAGCATGGAGATGGTGGAGAAGCTATCTCTCACCACAAGACCACATCCACATCCTTACTAAATCCAATGGTTCAACAATAGTGGCAAGGTTAAGGTAACACGTACTGTTCGTGTGCATTTTAGTATCTCTACATATGCTGATTTTGTTGATTGTGATGTGGTACCTATGCAAGCATGTTCCTTATTACTTGGTAGACCATAGCAATTTGATAAAAATTATGTACACCATGGTAGAAACAATCAGTATACTCTTGTTCATAAGGATAAAAATATTACTTTGCTTCCTATGGCTCCTGATTCCATTTTGAAAGATGATATTAATAGAGCTAATAAAGCAAAACAGGAGAAAAATAAAAGTGAAAATCAGATTGTGGCAAAAGAATTTGAGCAACAAATGCAGCCTAATAATAAACCATCTAGTGTTGCTTCTGAAATTAAATTGAAAAGTGCATGTTTAATTGCCACCAAATCTGACATTGATGATTTAGATTTTAGCAAATCCGTTTGCTATGCTTTTGTGTGCAAAGAGGCATTATTTTCATTCGAGGACGTGCCTTCCTCTTTGCCTCCTGCTGTCACTAACATTTTGCAGGAGTTCGCTGACATCTTTCCACAAGACGTGCCACCGGGATTACCACCTATTCGAGGGATTGAGCATCAAGTTGACTTAATTCCCGGTGCATAATTACCCAACCGTGCACCATACCGTACCAATACAGAGAAGACGAAGGAGATTATGCGTCAAGTACAAGAACTGCTCGACAAAGGTTATATATGCGAATCCCTTAGTCCTTGTGTTGTTCCTAACATTTTAGTGCCGAAAAAGGATGGTACATCATGTATGTGCGTTGATTGTAGAAGCATTAATAATATTGCTATTCGTTATCGTCATCCTATTCCTACGCTAGATGATATGCTTGATCAATGGAGTGGCTCTACAATATTCTCCAAAGTTGATTTGCGTAGTGGATACCATCAAATTCGTATGAAATTGGGAGATGAATGGAAAACAACATTTAAAACTAAGTTTCGATTATATGAGTGGTTAGTCATGCCTTTTGGGTTAACTAATGCACCTAGTACTTTCATGAGGTTAATGAACGAAGTTTTACGTGCTTTCATCGGACAATTTGTGGTAGTTTACTTTGATGACATATTGATTTATAGCAAATCTTTGGAGGAACATTTGGAACATTTACGTGCTGTTTTTATTGCTCTACGTGATGCACGTTTGTTTGGTAACCTTGGAAAGTGCACCTTTTGCACCGACCGAGTATCTTTTGTTGGCTATGTTGTTACTCCACAGGGAATTGAAGTTATTGAGAGTTGGCCGCAGTCCAAAACTGTCACACAAGTGAGGAGTTTCCTTGGCCTCGCTGGTTCTATAGGCGTTTTGTGAGAGATTTCAGCACCATTGCTGCACCTCTCAACGAGCTTACAAAGAAGGATGTGCCTTTTGTTTGGGGTTCCGCACAGGAAGAAGCCTTCACGGTATTGAAAGATAAGTTGACACATGTTCCTTTACTCCAACTTCCTGGTTTTAATAAGACTTTTGAGCTTGAATGTGATGCTAGTGGAATTGAATTAGGAGGTGTGTTATTACAAGATGGCAAACCTGTTGCATACTTTTCTGAAAAATTGAGTGGGCCTAGTCTGAACTATTCTACTTATGACAAAGAATTATATGCTCTTGTTCGGACCTTAGAAACATGGCAACATTATTTATGGCCCAAGGAATTTGTTATACATTCTGATCATGAATCTTTGAAACACATTAAAAGTCAAGCAAAACTGACATTCTAAATGGGTTGAATTCATTGAGACTTTTCCTTATGTCATTAAACACAGGAAGGGTAAGGAAAATGTTGTTGCTGATGCATTGTCTCGTCGTTATACTATGCTTTCACAACTTGACTTTAAAATATTTGGTTTGGAGACCATCAAAGATCAATATGTGCATGATGCTGAATTTAAAGATGTATTGCAGAATTGTAAGGAAGGGAGAACTTGGAACAAGTTCGTTCTTAACGATGGATTTGTGTTTCGTGCTAACAAGCTATGCATTCCAGCTAGCTCTGTTCGTCTTTTGTTGTTGCAGGAGGCGCATGGAGGAGGATTAGTGGGACACTTTGGTGTCAAGAAGACGGAGGATATACTTGCTACGCATTTCTTTTGGCCAAAGATGAGACAGGATGTTGAGCGTTTTGTTGCTCGCTGCACTACATGTCAAAAAGCTAAGTCACGACTCAATCGTCATGGTTTATATATGCCTTTGCCTGTACCTAGTGTTTCTTGGGAGGATATATCTATGGACTTGTCTCATATTGAAGAATAACAAGAAAATGTTGGAAGAATGCTTGCCTCATATTGAATTTGCTTATAATCGTTCATTGCATTCTACTACTAAGATGTGCCCTGTTGAAATTGTGTATGGTTTCCTACCTCGTGCACCTATTGATTTGTTGCCTCTTCCATCTTTGGAGAAGGTTAATTTTGATGATAAAGAACATGCTGAATTGATTTTAAAAATGCATGAGTTAACTAAGGAAAACATTGAGCGTATGAATTCTAAATATAAACTTGCTGGAGATATGGTTAGAAAACATGTTGTGTTTGCACCTGGAGATCTTGTTTGGATACATTTGCGTAAGGACAGATTTCCTAATTTGCGCAAATCAAAGCTAATGCCACGTGCTGATGGTCCTTTTAAGGTGTTAGAGAAAATAAATGATAATGCATATAAACTTGAGCTGCCTGCAGATTTTGGGGTTAGTCCCACTTTTAACATTGCAGATTTGAAGCCATATTTGGGAGAGGACGACGAACTTTCGTCGAGGACGACTTCATTTCAAGAAGGGGAGGATGATGAGGACATCAATACCATTGTTACACCCACAGCCCCTGCTGCTATACATACTGGACCAATTACTAGAGCTCGCGCACGCCAATTGAATTATCAGGTACTTTCGTTTCTTGGTAACGATTCTAATGTTCATGAGAATATGATGCTGCCTAAATTGGATACATTTGTCTTGCTTACAAATGAAGGGCCTAGCTTGGACAAGAAAGATGAACCTTGGAAGAAGTTCAAGCGTGGAGATGATGGCATGCGCAAGGGGATCCAGAACGGAGTTGCAAGTGATGATTTCAGGACTTTGAAGCCACCATAAGGAGTGCATGAAGCCTTGGACCAAATATACAAGATGCCACTTCATAAATTTCGTCCAGAGGCTATTTTAGGTGCCGCGTCACCTTATTATTGGGCCAGGCCCATGTATTTTCGAAATACTTAAGTATAGGCTGTTTTTAGAGTCCGTATGTGTGGAGAAACAAGAGTTAGGGTTGGTTTCGGACGCCTCTTCCAAGGGCCACGAAATTCCCCCTCTTCCTCCATATATACAGGCCTTAGGGCGTCGTTTAGACTTCGGGTTTTGTTTAGATTAAAAGTTCGCCATAGCTGCAACTTGGTGTACTTCGTTTGTGTCCAACGACCAGACCAAGACGTCACTGAACCCCACCTTGATCAATAAAGCTTTCATCTTATATTCGCAATATCCAGATTGCAATCTCAGTTTCTTGCTTGTTCTTCGTTTGCTCGTAGGAAACAGGCCCTCGTGGTCAGGTTGATCGTGCTCCGGCGTGGTCAATAACCCCTCGGAGTTAGTTTAGCGATTGCTAATGCGCGACGTCCTCGCACGTTCGTAGTCGGATCGTCAAAGTCGACTTCCTCTAAAACAATAGCCACCATCTCATCGAAAGACGAGACACCTTTGCCTCTATCAAAGTCCATGCTAATATCTTCCCATTGTTGGTATGGAATGGGGAGAGGCATATAGAGGCCATGAGATTCAGCTTTCGACTTAGCTTTGCGACATGTAGAACAACGGTTGGTGAAGCGATTGACGTCGCGGAACATCTTTGGCCAAAAGTAGTTCTTCGAGAGCGTGGCGAATGTCTTGTCTCGTCCAAAGTGTCCCATTAAGCCTCCTCCATGAGATTCCTGCAAAAGCAACAAACAAAGAGAAGACTCGGGGATGCAAAGTTTGTTAGTTGTCATTAGATATCCATCCTTGATGTAATAGCGTTCCCAAGAAGTATGCATCAAACACTTGGCATAAGGAGTAGCAAAAGTTGCATGATGCTCATACAAGTATTTTATATGCTCGAAGCCAATGACATCTAACTCAAGTTGAGTGACAAGCATGCATATGCGGGAAAGGGCATCCAATACAATGTTTTCTTTTGCCCTTAATGTACTTGATGACATACGAAAAAGACTCAATAAATTCACTCCTTTTAGCATGACGCTTTTTCAACTTGGTTTGGCCCTTAAGATACTTGAGAGTCTCATGATCGGTATGAATGATAAACTCATGGGGATGAAGGTAATGTTCCCATTCATGCAAAATGCAGACTAAAGCATATAGCTCTTTGTCATAGATAGGGTAATTGAGTTGCGCTCCGGAATGTTTCTCACTAAAGTAAGCTATGGGGCGCTTGTCTTGTGTTAACACACCTCCCATGCCATTACCACTAGCATCGCAATGAATCTCAAATGGTTTGTCGAAGTTGGGTAATGCAAGCACGGGAGCATGAATAAGCAAATTTTTAAGCTCATTGAATGCGGTATCTTGGGATGGTCCCCAAACAAAAGGCGCATTCTTCTTGCTCAAAGCATGCAAAGGCGAAGCAATGGTGCTAAAATCCTTCACAAAGCAACGATAGAAACCCGCAAGTCCAGGAAAACTACGCACTTGATGCAAGTCGATTGGTTGTGGCCAAGTTTTAATAGCATTGATCTTGGACTCATCAACATGAACACCCTTAGGAAACAACAAAACCCAAGAAAAGGAGCTTGTCAACACCAAAAGGGCATTTCTCCATATTAGCATAGAGGCCCTCTTTTCTAAGAGTTTGCAAAATGGTGCGGACATGGGTGACATGCTGTTTGACAGATTTGCTAAAGACAAGGATATCATCAAAGTAGACTACAACAAATATACCAATGTAAGGGCGAAAGACATGATTCATAAGACGCATAAAAGTGCCCGGTGCTTCCAAGAGACCCATAGGCATGACTAACCACTCATACAAACCAAACTTGGTTTTGAAGGCGGTTTTCCATTTATCACTCTCTTGTATGCGGATTTGATAGTAACCACTCTTAAGATCAATTTTGGAAAAGATAGTGGCACCGCTAAGCTCATCAAGCATATCGTCTAGGCATGGAATGGGATACCTATATCGAACGGTGATAGCATTGATAGGTCAACAACCGGAGCACATGCGAAAGCTACCATCTCGTTTTGGCACAAGAATGACCGGAACGCCACAAGGACTTAAACTTTCACGCACATGTCCATGGTCTATGAGATGTTTTACTTGCCTTTGTATTTCTTTGGTTTCTTCGGGGTAGACACGGTATGGTGCTTTGTTCGGAAGAGGTGCTCCGGGGATGAGGTCGATTCGGTGCTCAATGCCTCGTAGAGGAGGTAGTCCCGGAGGTAGCTCGTCGGGGAAAACATCTTGAGTTCCTGCAAAAGAGAAGATAACACTAAAGGTAGAGTGTGAGAGGTATTAGCTTTTGGTGCCTTGTCCTTGCACAAGAGGACATGGTGTATCACACTAGATAGGTTCTCACACACTTCTCTCACATTTGGTGGCAAATAGAACTAGGTTCTTCTTTTCACTCAGCGTGGAGGCACTCGATTTGGGCTTGTGGCGCTCACTCTCTTTTTGGTGGCTCTCTCTCTCACTATGATCTCCACGATGGGTGGCTTGCTTGTCGGTGATCACTTGACTTGGCGGCATTGGACGGAGAACATACTCCTTGCCCTTCATCTTGAAGATGTAGTGGTTCGTTCGGCCGTTGTGATGTAGGGTAGGAACCCTATAGCCCGATCTTTCACGAAAGGGGCGGATCCCGCGAAGAACATGAGGAACACAAAGAGGGAGACGAGGGGTGTCGGTGTCAAAACCGGCGGATCTCGGGTAGGGGGTCCCGAACTATGCATCTAGGTCGGATGGTAACAGGAGGCAGGGGACACGATGTTTGACCCAGGTTCGGGCCCCCTTGATGGAGGTAAAACCCTACGTCCTGCTTGATTGATATTGATGATATGGGTAGTACAAGAGTAGATCTACCATGAGATCGGAGAGGTTAAACCCTAGAAGCTAGCCTATGGTATGATTGTTCTTCGTCCTACGGACTAAAACTCTCAGGTTTATATAGACACCGGAGAGGGCTAGGGTTACACAGAGTCGGTTACAATGGTAGGAGATCTACATATCCGTATCGCCAAGCTTGGCTTCCACGCCAAGGAAAGTCCCTTCCGGACACGGGACGAAGTCTTCAATCTTGTATATTCATAGTCCAGGAGTCCGGCCGAAGGTATAGTCCGGCCATCCGGACACCCCCTAATCCAGGACTCCCTCAGTAGCCCCTGAACCAGGCTTCAATGACGACGAGTCCAGCGCGCAGATTGTCTTCGGCATTGCAAGGCGGGTTCTCCTCCAAATTCTGTGTACCTGTTGAATAGTGTCGAGTTTCTTATAAATGTAATGCTCCTTGGCTTTTATGCCCAATAATGGCCGTTTTCCACGTGTCAAACGAATACGAAAAGTCAGGGTGTTTTTTATATTTACACCCCTAGCCGCGTGAATGAGCCGCCTATTTAAGGGGACGAGGATTTAGATCCAAATCACACCTTCTCCCATCCGCGAGTATTCATCAGAGCATATCCAACAGAGGTCCATTCTATCATGGCTAGCCGCCGCAGCTCCTCCTCTCACCCTTCCAGCCCTCAGCCTGGAGATTGGAAGAGGTGCTCCATCCCGCACAGCGAGCTAGTGAAGCTCCAGACCAAGGGATTTCTCCCCCGGCCTATATGGTCCCGGTTCGAGCCGGACTTGCCACCTATAATGGCGGAGAGCAAGCGGAGAGCGCCCCCAATCCCTCCAAAGGAGAGCGGGTATGCCTTGCCCCTTACTTAATAAGAGGGCTCGGATTTCCAATTCATCCGTTTCTCCGGGGGCTTCTGGAGTTCTATGGCCTCCAGCTCCACAACCTCACGCCTACCTCCATATTGCATATCACGGGCTTCGTAGCCCTTTGCGAGCTGTTTTTGGGCTGCGAGGCTCATTTCACGCTGTGGAAAAGGCTATTCTGCCTTGTGCCCCGCTTTAAGGAGGGGTCGATATATCAAGTGGGCGGAGCCGAAGTGCGGCGCATCGTCGGGACCGGATATCTATCCAGAACCCCAAAGAAGGCATCCGAGGACTGGCCTTCGGAATGGTTTTATATAGAGGACGTTCCGTTGCCGGATCCTGTCCGGATCGGCCTCCCTGAGTTCGACAGTGCTCCCCTAAAGAAGCGCCTAAGCTGGCGTCCATGGAGCCCTCAGAGGGAAAGCGACAGGGACGTTATTTACCTGATGGGCCGGATAAGATTGTTAGCTCATTCCGGACTGACCATGATCGGGGTCATGGCCGCATGCACCATGCGAGGGGTGCAGCCGCTTCAGTATAGAGGCCGGCCCATGTGGGGCTTCAACGGGGAGGACGACGCCACCCGCTATGGCCGTAAGGGGCCGGATTCGGCTGCCGCTCTAATAAAGACCTTGTCCGCTTTGTACAAGGGAGAAGAGGAGGAATTTCTCCGCGTCAACCCACGGGGTGGATTTTCTATGTACAATCCCCCGAGTTGGGTAAGTCGACACTTTTACTTGCCCATTCGTTTTATATTCCCATTGTTAAATTTTCTGTCTAGCAACTTCAACGCAGGAACTGCGCCAGGCTGTTAAAGAAATAAACAGCCCTCCTCGACAACCCGAGGATCCGGGACGGTCCCTCGACCCGGCCTCTCAAGAGGATCCGGAGATATCTGTGGAGCTGATTGATGGAGTGTTTCATCAATTGAGCAGGGACAACGCCTTTGTGGCCATTACGGCCAATTATCCAGGGCTACTCCCAGCCTCACAGGTAACTGAGACCGGAGTCTCAACACTTTGAAAAGGGATCTGTCCTCGCGTGTTTTCGATTACCGTATGACAACCGTGTTTTGCAGGGGAGGTCCTTGAGACGGGAGGCCGAGCCTGCGGCGACTAGCCAACGAGGGGTGGCAAGGCCCCGCGAGCTGAAAAGAAGTGCGGTCCGGACTGAGGCACCAGCGCAAAGGTATAGCGCACCACCTTATTCCCAGGTGTTACTCATTCGAGGCATATTAACACTCGTGCTCTCTTCAGGACGAAGAGACCTCGCCAGACTATATCCGGAGAGGCTGCCAATCGCGCCTCCACCAGCCAAGCTCCAAAGCCTGGTCCGAAAGCGGAGGCGAACACGAGGCGCGCACCGGACGCTCCTCCGACGGAGGATGCAGATAGGCTGTCTGCCACCAATTCCGAGGTGGAGAGTGCCATGAACCATAGGCGTCGCCGGACAGTTCTTCACGCCGCTTGTTTCTCCCAAGAGGCATTGGATGCCTTCAATTCGGGAGACGCGTACCTCCGTGCCGCTCAAAATGGTCTAGCCAGAGCCACGGAGCAGTATGTGAAAGACATACGGGTAAGAAAATTTTGGTAATTATATATGTATACCAGTAGCCCCCGAGACTTGAAACAGTTAGAATAACTGATTTAAGGATCATCTGTTATGCAAGTTCTTACAGAAAAGAATACCCTGCTTTCCCAGGAGCTGGAAGAGTGCAAAGCCCAACTTGAGGCCGCACTAGCCGCGGCAGGGGAGCCCAAGGAGACCCCCTCTGGTAATATACGCTTCGAAAGATAAGTATTTTGCAAAGTGTGGCGTGGGTGCAAATCTGACAAATGAAATTGCAGATGGCACCGGATTAAATCCGGAAGTGCAACAACTCCGACGCCAGCTAAAGGCTGGTGAGAGCGTGCTGACAAAGGTGAGGCGGGAGAAGAACGA
Organism: Triticum urartu; assembly: GCF_003073215.2. Taxonomy (NCBI): domain Eukaryota; kingdom Viridiplantae; phylum Streptophyta; class Magnoliopsida; order Poales; family Poaceae; genus Triticum; species Triticum urartu. The sequence continues at coordinate 169,542,610 of NC_053022.1, read as the reverse complement.
TCTCCAAGATGCCAACACCAAGCTAGGCATTGAACTGAAGGACGTTCGTGCCCAGCTGTTGGACTCCGTGAAGGAGAATCAGTGGCTTCGACGCGGCATATATAGTAAGTGCTTAAACGAACTTTGAAAAAAGAGTTCGGCGAGGAAGTCGACTAACAGAGTAATGTCTGTAGGTATGCTGACAGGTCGTCCTGTGGAGGAAATGCCCGGTTCTACGGGTGACCTTCTTCCCGAGCTCTCACAACTGCACGAGCGAGTTTGGCAGGTGATGCAAGGCGTTGCCTAGGCCTTGTGGCCGTCCGTCTCCATGCCCGAGGGCTTTGGAGAGCTTGTAGAGAAGCTGAAGGGAGCACGGCGGCGCTTCCGATTGTGGAAGATGTCGGCCTACCGTCAAGGCGCCAGGGAGGCCTGGGCCATGGTGAAGACGCGGTACACGAAGGCTGACCCAAACCACATGGCCGAGGTCGGACCCGTAGGGCCCGATGGGAAGGAGATCCCTGTGAGCTTAGTATACGGCCAAGTAGAGTTGGCCACAAAGTATTCCCAACAGGACTGTAAACTAGACAGCCTGTTAGATGGAATTGAAGAGGAATACAATCAGTCAGATTGACTATGTAATTTTAATTCACATGTGTAATGCCTTCTAGCCGGATTGTAGATCGTTTGTCATGGCCGACCTTTTCGCTTCAACCTCGGGACCTGATGGTCCGGAGTGTGTCCGAATACCCTTGCGGTTATATAAGAACCGGGGTATGCATGTGTTGGCGTTCTGGGAACGGGGGTCCCCAGACTTGCCTGCCTGCGGCCTGCGGCATGGCTCAAAGGGGGCCCCAGCACGGCCCATCTTCATCAACACAGACCGAAGACCCTCGCGAGGGGCCAAGCCTCGTGGGGCGGACGGCGTGGAGCTTCCTCAGGCACGGCCTCATCAGGCTGGCTCGCGAGGAGGCGGAGAGATAAAGGCGGGGTACCTCACGAGGTGCTCGTGACGCAAGCCATGACGACCAAAGGCGCCAGGCGGGCGCCAGCCGCGCAGTGTCCTCCTTTCCTCTTTGGTGCAAAGGGAGCAAGCGCAGGCGAGAGCATCAAGCAAAGGCACCCGTTTCGGTGCAACGAGACCAAGACCAGTCCAATGGCAGGGAAGAAGTCATTGTCGAGCCCAAGCCAGCGTCACCACCAGAGCCTTTGGCAGGCGAGGACCAACTTTAGTCAGGATGAGTGTACCAGATGTTCCCCTTCAAAATGGCCAATTGTTGGCGCCCTTCCCGCTCAATACTTGGGAAGAGCCCCAGGGCCTTTGCCTATAAATAGGACCAGCCACCCACAGGGTAGGGGGGTTGGAGATCGGTCGGTTCGAGATCGATCGGTTCGAGATAGAATCAGAGAGAGAGAGAGAGAAGGGTAATTGAACTCCTCCCAGCAGTTCATCGGCCCAGCCAAGAACAGACCCTCGCGAGGCTGTTCTTCCTTGTATTGCTCATCATCATCAGCCCAAGAGGCAATCCACCACACCACACACTGGAGTAGGGTATTACACCACAACGGTGGCCCGAACCAGTATAAACCCTGTGTTTCTTGTGCTGTTCTTTCCTTAGCTTAGACCTTAGCGAGGCGGAGGGGTGCAGGTAGGTAGAAGGCGAAATCTCTGCGCGCACCCCAGTGTTCGAACCTCAAGGGTCTGCCGGAACCCGAAATCCGACATTTGGCGCGCCAGGTAGGGGTGCGCCGGAATCCACCTTCTACCGCTTCGTGCCCCCTCGCGTCGTCATCACCATGTCCAGCGACCAGGCGGGCAACCCAGATCCATGGGCGGCATGGCCCGTCCGCGCAGAGCCGCTCGCCTCGGGCGACCCCGTGCCCCAGGCAGCACGTGGTCCGCAGGGCGCTGCAGGCCGCGGGCGACACGGACAGGCTTCGACAGCTCTCACACCGTGGCAGGCGCGGTCGGCAGCAAGGGCCGCCAATCACGCCGCGACCATGACACCGTACACCCGCCAGGAGCAGGCGAACTCGAGGGCCACGCTCATGGTGGCCCGAGAGCTGCTGTAGTGCAGGCTGCTGGAGGGCGGCCGCGACGTGCTGCTGGAGCATGTGGCAGAGCTCCTGGGCTTTGCCGCCTCGGGGGCTCACCCCTTCTGCACCCAGCTCTCATCTCAAGCCCAGGGTGGCCCGCACGGGGGCTCCGTGCGCGCCCGCGGGCTCCAAGGCTACTCCAACGCCAGCGAAGCTGTCGGCACCGGACCGGCGGCGGCGCTGCCCCCGCTCCCAGTCCGCGAAGAAGAAGGACTCGACGCGACCCACGGCCCCAGTGGACAGCCGCGCTACCACCCTGCGGTGGGTGCGTCAGGTAGAGCTGCGTGGCACGCGGAGCACTACGGCATGGCCTTCGGGATGACGGCGCCAGAAGAATACATGCCCCTCATGATGGACCAAGGACACCCTCACGAGGGCGAACAAGGCTCGCTCCTCAGCCCAAGCTGGGGGGACGAGGCGCCAGAAGCTGAGCCCTTCCAGGAGTCCCGGGACGGTCCCACTGGCCACGCTGGAGGCAACGATTATCGGGTACCGCTAATTCCACAGGAGTAGGCATACGCTAATCATGGATCGCAGGAGGTGCAGGTTGCCACAGTGAGCAGCTGCCCCGCTCCTACAGTCTCCTACCCCTCGGGAGGAGGGCGCAGGGTGCTGCAGGAGAGGGGGCAAGATCCAACATCACCACCGCGGCGTTCGGAGCAAGGTGTTCTCAGGAGGTAGGCCCTCTGCTGGGGAGGTGCCTCAGGGCCTGCCCCTGGCGGAGGACCCGTGGTCGTCGGGGGAACCGCTGGCGACCGCTCTACCCCATCGGCGGTGTCCTGGTTTCCGGTCGTCGTTGATGGCACTAGAGTGTGGCGCAAGGCGGGGCCCTCGTCTGGCGATATGAAGCAAGGCCGGTACCTGTGAAGAAGGCCCAGTGCCTGTGAAGCTCGCCGCCCCGTGACACTCTCACGTAATAATGAGTGGGGTTGTACACGCCCTGGAGTCTCAGGGGTGCCGGCCTCAGGCCCTGGGGCTCCCTCCCACGCCCAGTGGCAGCACTTAGCTCCGCGCTGGTGAGAAGACGTCCAAGACTAGATTAGGTGCCGGACGCGGCCTTTTATCTGCTTTCGTTGCTTTTCCCTTTGGTTGTCGCTTTCCTGTGCTGGATTCAAGTTGGATTCGAATTTGAGATTTGCGTGTGTTCGGGGAAGGGGTGCTTAGTCTCGTTCGAGCAATTTCTCGCGTTTTGGTTACCACTTCGCCTCAGCTGCCTCCCCTCGTGAGCCCCTTGCGATCCGGGTCAGGCCTAGCTTACGCGCAGCCCAGACTGCCGCCGCCGCGTCCTCTCGGGAGGGTTTTTTACTGCAGATCCTACGGATTCGATCAGGGAACACTCGGGACACCACAGCCTCCCACAGGCTACCTCAGGGCCAACACAGGACAAAGGTAAACCAGCCGACCAGCGCGTCGCTTAAGCCAACCGCTTGGCGCGGGCGCATGGGCAATGTAGCGTCTACTAATACGATGAACACAAGTTTTACATGAGGGGCTCCTCCTCCAAAATGCTCTCACAGCCATCAGGCCAAAACCCGAGTTCTATTCATGCAGGGTAAGGAAGCAGGAACGATGCACAATCAGTCGGATAAATCCCCCAATGCGTCCTCAGGAGCACCACACAAGCCGTTGCTGGCGTCGCTGAACTCGCCATCGCTGTCCGCGTCGCCGCCAGCGGCGTCAGGGCCGTTCACCACACCACCCTCGTCGGCAACCACGATCACGCCGTCGTTGTCTGAAGCGAAGGCCCTGACAAGAGCATCCACATTGTCTTCCACCCAGTGCGCCAGGTCATCTCGGACGGCCTGGGGGACTGGGGTGATGACGGCGTCGAAATCGAAGTGGGCATCCATGTTCCGGAGATGGCTGAAGACGTGAGAAAAGGCGCGCCCAAGCAGAGCGCAGCTCCTCTCCTCCACCAACCTGTCAGCCCTGACCGACCGCGCCTCCAGCTGCATCACCACGTCGGTGAAGAACTGAAGGTTGCCGGCGTAGTTGACTGCATTCGGCTCGCCAACAACCGCCTCGCAGATGTTGCCCAAGGCTGTGTTGGCTCTGTCCCGGAGCGTGGTGAGCATGGGGCCGTGCTCATGCTCCAGGATCCGCCGCTGACGTATCTCGTCCGCATTCTGGCGCGCAACGACCTCAGCCTCCTCCACCCGCTGGCGAAGAAGGAGCACCTCGGCCTGGGAGGTGGTTGACTCCCCTTGCGCTACCTCAAGGGCGGCCCGAAAAGCATCGGCCCGCTGTGTCGCTTCCTCCAGCTTGGCCCTCAAGGTAGCAGTCCTACCTTCAGCCTCGGCCCGGATCAACTCCAGCCTCTCCTCGAACTCGTGCTCGAGGTTCAAGCGCGCCATCGCCACCCGACATCCGACCTAGTCCAGGACACAGGCTTCCCGTGCAGCGACATCATCCTCCGCCTGCGTCACCAAGCGCTCCCTCGTCTCCAGACGCTCGTACTCGCGGGTACGTTCGGCGGCTTCCAGCGTTAGCGCCTCCTTACGCTTCCGGAGCTCTGCTTGGTCGCCAGAGGCCACCTTCATCGACGCGAGGGCTGCCTCGCGCAGCTCCACTTGCTCCTCCAGTGAGTGGCACTAGGCCAGGAGCTCCCGAGCCCGCTCCTCCGCCGCCTTTCGCCGCCGGTCAGCTTCCCGGGCCTCCTCAGCGGCCCAAGATCGGGCCTCCCGAGAGTCCACCAGCGACGCCTTGGCCTCTGCGTCGTCAAGATCGCGCTGACGGTGCGCAAGGGCGATGGCGCCCTCCAGCTCGCGCCTCTCTGCATCCAGGCGCAGGCCCTCGGCCTCAAGGCGCGCGTCTTCATCAGCAAGCTCCTCACCAAGCAGGCTCACCATGTCAGCCGCCCTTCAAAGGAATCCTTGGCGAAGAGCGCGACCCTCCCGGGCGCACTCGAGCACGTCTCCCACACCATCATCTGCCCCGAGCAAGCACCGGGGGCCACAAATCAGCACTCCCCCTCCGGGCAGGGGGCTGGGAGCTGGCACCCTCGCGACGGCCGGGCACGCCACGCCAGAAGCCCGGCCTGGAGCCAGCCCGTCCCCATATGAAGAGCGCAGGGAGCGCCTCAGCCAATCGTAGTCCACGACCAGGCGAGAAGCCCATGGCAGACTGGCTATGCCACGAGAAGGCCCGCGAAGGAGTATCGCGAGGTGCGCAGGGCCACGATGCTCCTCGGGACGGTTCGCCTCTCCAATCGCCCTCACCACAAGGGCTCTGTTGCTCGGAGCACTTGAGGACGGTGGAGGGAGCGAAGCCAAGGGGGACGACACCTCAGCCGTCTCTGCGAGCTCTGCTAGAAGGGGCCTGCGGAGCAAGGGTCGGTAAAAGCAATAGAAGGATCGGGAGCTGGGAAAGGAGAAGGCTTACTCATAAGTGGCGAAGTACTTCCTACGCTTCAGCAGGCGACAAGGGTAATCGTCGCCCAGGGCCTCCCTTCTCTTCCGGAGGGCCTCAAAGTCCACGCGGAAGCGGCCCAAGAGTTGAGCACAGGGATCAACCTGCGACGAAGACGGAGCGTCAAGGCGATCTGCGTTAGGGGCGCCTGCCTGATGCGTGCTGCCAATCGCCTCGCCAAGAGAAGCAGCTGGAGCCTCAGGGGCCTCAGTCGCAGGCGCTGAGGGCAGCTGCTTGTCACCCTTAGCCTTAGTGGCATGGTCCCCAAGAGCTGCTCCCTCGTGAGCATCGCCCGGCGCTGTCACCCTGCCGGGAGCCCCCTCGGCCTCTGGCGCCTCATGCCTCCCTGCTCCGCCACTTGAGGAAGAGTCGCCTTGGCCGACTGGAAGGGCAGTCACCATCACTGGGTTCTCACGAGGCCCCTGTAGGCCGGCAGGGCGCGACCCCCACTCATCAAAGATAGGCATCTGCTTCACAAAATCGCCCCTGTTCTGGCAGAGGTACAGCAAGGCCCCTCCCTGCTGGATGCTGCCAGGGTTGGGGTCCCCAGTCAGGGTCAAGAGTGATGTCCTCAGCACTTCTGGTGTCAGGTCCTCTTCCTGGAGCCTCATACGATCATCGTGCCCGCTGAAGGCCCACATCCGGCGGGAGTGGCGTTGGAGAGGAGCAACGCGGCGTAGCAGGAACTCCTTCACCACCTTGGGCGCTGTCACGCCAAGCGACCTCAAGAACGCGAAGCGGTGCCAGACGAAGACGAGCCGGGGGCTCTCAAGCTTCTCCTGGCCCCAGCCCGAATTGGGGACAGCAGGCGAAGTTGGCTCCGATAGCAGGGGGCTGGGCACCCCTGCATCCACATACAGCCACTGCTCGCGGAACCCAGCCGCAGGCAGAGGGAGCCTGAAGTCAATCCCAGAGGCCGCTGTCTTAGACGCGGCAACGAAGCTCACGCACGCCCAGCATTGGGTAGGGTCGACAAGGCGCAGAGAGAAGAAGTGGCACAGCAAGGCAACCGAAGGAAGGATGCCCACCATAGCCTCGCAAACAAAGGCGAAGACCGAAAGGAGGGTGATGGATTCAGGACCCAGATGCATCATGTGGATCTGATAGTGGGAAAGCACGGCATTGAAGAAATCAGAAAAGGGAGGAACCAGACCCGCCCACAGGGCGTCGGCAAAATACGGGACCTCGGTGACTATCCTGTCGATGGAGAAGTGGGACGTGGGCCAGGCCGTCATCCTCCCGCATTCGTTGAAGATAGTGGCCAGAGCCGAGCTGACCTTGCCCAAGCCCTCGGCGGGGGCCACCAACGACGGCGGGCAAGGCGAAGGCACGAGTTTCTTCCCTCTTCCCTTCTTCATCGGAGCCATGGCGATGGGAAGGGGGGGAGGTTCGAGATTGGGTTGAAAACAGAGGCTGGAGTTCGAGCGGAGGAAGGACAGAGGGCGCTCGAGCAACAGAAAGGGGAGCGGCTGTGTACGACTACGAGTCCACCTAGCATGGTGCAAAATAAGGGGGGCGTGGGGGAACAGTGCCGCCCACGTCCAATCAACCGCCATGCGGCACCCAAGGCCGCAGGCTGTTAGGGCCCGCGGCGCTTTGCTCTTGCCCTTCCGCCTCCCTGCACGGCCAAGTCCGGGCGCGCCTTGGGCCCGGGGGCTACTGTTGGCGTTCTGGAAATGGGGGTCCCCAGACTTGCCTGCCTACGACCTGCGGCGTGGCTCAAAGGGGGGCCCAGCACGGCCCATCTTCATCAGCACAGACCCAAGACCCTCGCGAGGGGCCAAGCCTCGCGGGGAGGACGATGCGGAGCTTCCTCAGGCACGGCCTCATCAAGCTGGCTCGCGAGGAGGCGGAGAGATCAAGGTGGGGTACCTCACGAGGTGCCCGTGACGCAAGCCATGACGACCAAAGGCGCCAGGCGGGCGCCAGCCGCGCAGTGTCCTCCTTTCCTCTTTGGTGCAAAGGGAGCAAGCGCAGGCGAGAGAATCAAGCAAAGGCACCCATTTCGGTGCAACGAGACAAAGACCAGTCCAACGGCAGGGAAGAAGTCATTGTGGAGCCCAAGCCAGCGTCACCACCAGAGCCTTTGGCAGGCGAGGACCAACTTTATTCAGGATAAGTGTACCAGATGTTCCCCCTTCAAAATGGCCAATTGTTGGCGCCCTTCCTGCTCAATATTTGGGAAGAGGTCCGGGGCCTTTGCCTATAAATAGGACCAGCCACCCACAGGGTAGGGGGGTTGGAGATCGGTCGGTTCGAGATCGATCGGTTCGAGATCGAATCAGAGAGAGAGAGAGAGAAGGGTAATTGAACTCCTCCCAGTAGTTCATCGCCCCAGCCAAGAACAGACCCTCGCGAGGCTGTTCTTCCTTGTATTGCTCATCATCATTATCCCAAGAGGCAATCCACCACACCACACACTGGAGTAGGGTATTAAACCACAATGGTGGCCCGAACCAGTATAAACCCTGTGTTTCTTGTGCTGTTCTTTCCTTAGCTTAGACCTTAGCGAGGCGGAGGGGTGCAGGTAGGTAGAAGGCAAAATCTCTGCGCGCACCCCAGTGTTCGAACCTCAAGGGTCTGCCGGAACCCGAAATCCGACACATGGTGTAGTGGTCATTAGTGCTTGAACAGACAAGTGCCCAACTAGTTATGTTATATTACATGGTTAGTAAGAAACATCTTCCAGGGAGAATAGTTCCGTTAGGGGTTCCTTTCCTTGGGAGGCATGCCCTAAAGTGCATGTCCATTTTGCGAAAAGAGATGCAGGAAAAACATCTGGGGGCGTTTAGATAAATAAGTGAAAGAAAAGATCATCTTTAGTTCACCGACCAAATATTCCCTTAAGAACGCTAGCTTTCGGCTTCACCCAGTCTGAGGTACACATCCGGCTGACCCGGCAGTAACAATCGCAGAGGTGCTCCCTTTACCACCTAGCCGAACAATCGGGAACATAGGGGTAAGCACAGGAGCCAGGCAACCCAGCTTGGCCAAAACTTAAGTCATATTGATGCATATAATGGCGAATAAAAGGTACATGCGGAAGTGTGACACATGTGTTGGGCATGAAGCCCGTATAAATAAGCTTCTGTTTAAAGAAGTCCCCAGGTTTAATGAGCACGGATAGCGCGTCATTTATGAGCCTTTAAAGGCTATAAGAGAGAGAGAGATGAGAAGGAGAGAAATGTAAGACAGAAAGTATATTAAAAATGGACAGAGGAAGGAGACGAACACAGAATCCGGTGCTAGGCATAGAATCTTTGAAGACGGGCTGCGTTCCATGGGTTTGGCTCGAGTCGGTTATCCGATGCATCTCGTAGGCGGTACGCTCCACCAGTTAGGACTTGGCCGATTATGAAGGGACCTTCCCACTTGGGCTTGAGTTTGTCCTTTTTCTTCTCCGGCAGGCGTAGAACTAATTCGCCAACGTTGTAATTTTTGGCCCGTACTTCTCTGCTTTGGTATCTTCGAGCCTGCTGTTGATAGAATGCGGAACGGGCTTTTGCTACGTCACGCTCTTCCTCCAAGGCGTCGAAACTGTCCTGCCGGTCGAGGTCGGCTTCTGTTTCTTCGTACATGCGCACTCGAGGTGAGTCATGAATTATGTCACAGGGCAAAAACTGCCTCTGTGACATACACCATGAAGAATGGTGTGTATCCGGTGGTGCGATTCGGCGTGGTCCACAGCCCCCAGAGTATGGAGTCGAGCTCCTCTACCCAGTGCATATTAGATTCTTTAAGGGACCGCACTAATCTGGGTTTGATGCCGCTCATGATAAGACCATTTGCACGTTCGACCTGGCCGTTGGTTTGTGGGTGATAGACGGAAGCATAATCGAGCTTGATGCCCATGTTTTTGCACCAGAGTTTTACCTCATCGGCCGTGAAGTTTGTGCCGTTATCAGTGATGATGCTGTGGGGGACACCGTAACGGTGTACAACCCCGGATATAAAGTCTATCACCGGTCCGGATTCGGCCGTCTTAACAGGCTTGGCTTCTATCCATTTGGTGAACTTATCCACCATGACCAGTAAGTATTTTTTCTTGTGGGTTCCGCCTTTAAGGGGTCCAACCATGTCAATCCCCCAGACCGCGAAGGACCAAGTGATGGGGATAGTTTGGATGGCGGTGGGTGGCATATGGCTTTGGTTTGCAAAAAGCTAGCAACCGACGCATCGTTGGAGTAAGTCCTGGGCGTCTGCCCGGCCGTCGGGCAATAAAAGCCTGTACTGAAGGCCTTGCTTACAAGGGACCGAGCTGCAGCGTGATGTCTGCCGAGTCCGGCATGAATTCTAGCCAGGAGGTTCCGCCCTTCCTCTTCGGAGATGCACCTTTGAAGGACTCCGGTAGTGCTTTTCTTATAAAGCTCTCCCTCATGGACTTTATAGGCTTTAGATCGCTGCACTATGTAGCGTGCCTCATTTTGGTCCTCAGGGAGTTCCTGCGTGGTAAGGTAGGCGAGGAATGGTTCTATCCATGGGGCGATGACGGCCATTATTACGTGGGCTGAAGGTGTTATTTCATTGGCAGAGCCTCCAATTGTGTCTGAGTGTTCGGTGTCGGGCAGTGCGGTTGGGTCCGGGCTGCTATTGCCAGGTTCCCCTTCCCATACTACGGACGGCTTGAACAACCTTTCCAAGAAGATGTTGGTGGGGAATACATCGCGTTTTGCGCCGATGCGTGCCAGGACATCTGTCGCCTGATTATTTTCCCGGGCTATATGGTGAAATTGAGCCCTTCGAACCGAGCTGACATTTTTAGGACGGTATTGCGATAAGCTGCCATTTTTGGATCCTTGGCATCAAAGTCTCCATTTATTTGGGATATTGCGAGGTTCCAGTCCCCGCGCACCTCTAGGCGTTGAATGCCCATGGATACTGCCATTCGGAGACCATGTAAAAGCGCCTCATATTCGGCTGCGTTGTTGGAGTTTGTGTACATTATCTGGAGTACATATTGAACTGTGTCTCCTGTGGGGGACGTCAAAGCGACACCAGCCGCTAGACCGGCCAACATTTTGGAGCCGTCGAAGTGCATGACCCAGTTTGAATATGTGCCGTACTCTTTAGGGAGTTCGGCCTCCGTCCATTCTGTGACGAAGTCGGCCAAAACTTGCGACTTGATAGCTCGCCGTGGCTTGTAAGTTATGTCAAACGGGAGGAGCTCAATGGCCCATTTTGCAATCCGGCCCGTCGCGTCGCGGTTATTTATAGTATCGTTAAGTGGCACTTCCGAGGCTACTGTTATTGAACACTCTTGAAAGTAGTGTCGCGGCTTCCGGGATGCCATAAATACCGCGTACGCAATCTTTTGATATTGCGAGTACCGTGACTTGCACGGAGTAAGGACAGTGGACACATAATAGACCGGCTTTTGAAGGGGGAATTTGTGTCCGTCTGTTTCTCGTTCGACGACGAGCACTGCGCTTACGACCTGATGGGTTGCTGCAATGTATAATAGCATTGGTTCGCCAATGATTGGCGCGGCCAGGACTGGGTTTGTTGCCAAGATGGCTTTTATTTCGTCGAGTCCGGCCGTGGCTGCATCCGTCCACTCAAAGTGTTCGGTGCGCCGAAGGAGGCGGTAAAGGGGTAGGGCCTTTTCTCCTAAGCGGGAGATAAAGCGGCTTAGAGCCGCCACGCATCCGGTTAATTTTTGTATTTGTTTGAGGTCCTTCGGGATATCCAATTGTGACAGAGCTCGGATCTTGGATGGATTTGCTTCAATTCCTCTACCAGATACAATGAAGCCCAAGAGCTTTCCGGCTGGAACGCCGAAAACGCATTTTTCCGGGTTGAGCTTGATGTCGTATGTTCGGAAGTTATCGATTGTTAGCCTCAAGTCGTCTACTAGAGATTCGACATGTCTTGTTTGAACGACCACATCATCTACGTGTGCCTCCACTGTTTTGCCGATCTAGTTTGCCAGACATGTCTGAATCATGCGCCGATATGTTGTGCTGGCGTTTTTGAGCCCGAAGGGCATTGTGTTGAAGCAGAATGGGCCGTATGGTGTGAAGAATGCCGTTGCCGCTTGGTCTGACTATGCCATCTTTATTTGATGGTAGCCGGAGTATGCGTCGAGGAAACACAACGAATCGTGTCCTGCGGTAGCGTCGATAATTTGATCGATGCGGGGGAGAGGGAAGGGATCCTTTGGGCAAGCCTTGTTAAGGTCTTTGAAATCAACGCATAGGCGCCAGGATTTGTCCTTCTTTGGTACCATCACTAGGTTTGCTAGCCAGTCCGGATGTTTGATATCTTTCATGAATCCGGCCTCCAACAGCTTGGCTAGTTCCTCTCCCATGGCCTGTCTCTTAGGTTCGGAAAAACACCGAAGAGCCTGTTTGACTGGCTTGAATCCTTTTAGGATATTTAAGCTGTGTTCGGCCAGCCTGCGTGGGATTCCTCGCATGTCTGAAGGGTGCCAGGCGAAAATGTCCCAGTTCTCTCGTAGGAACTCTCGCAGTGCGGCATCTACATTAGGGTTTAACTGTGCCCCGATGGAAGCTATTTTATTGGGGTCCGTTGGATGGACCTGGAATTTGACTATTTTGTCTGCCGGTTTAAAGGAGGTGGACTTGGATCTCTTATCGAGTATCACATCGTCCCTATTCACCATGGAGCACAGCGCAGTCAGTTCCTCAGCCGCTAGGGCTTCGGATAGCACCTCCAGAGCCAGTGCGGCTGTCTTGTTTTCGGCGCGGAGTGCTATGTCCGGATCACTAACGAGAGTGATGATTCCGTTAGGCCCGGGCATCTTGAGCTTCATGTACCCGTAATGGGGTATTGCTTGGAAGACTGTAAACGCTTCCCGCCCTAGCAGAGCGTGATATCCGCTACTGAACGGGGCTACCTAGAACGTGACCTCTTCGGACCTGTAATTATCCGGCGTGCCGAACACCACATCTAGTTTGATTTTTCCTGTACAGCGCACTTCCCGACTGGGGATTATTCCTCTAAAGGTTGTGCTGCTTCGCTCAATGCGGTTCCAGTCTATTTCCATATTTTGAAGGGTTTCCTCATAAATGAGGTTCAATCCACTGCCGCCATCCATGAGTACCTTGGTAAGACGAAAGCCGTCCACTATTGGACTAAGGACCAATGCGGCTGGTGCTCGGGTTGTTTGGAATTTAGTTTCGTCACTGGCGTTAAAAGTAATAGCCGTGTCACTCCATGGGTTTATTGTTGCTACTTGGTAGACTTCGGCAAGGCCGCGGAGTGTTCTTTTTCGCATATTATTTGATGCGAAAGTCTCGAAGACTGTTAATACTGTACTGGTTTCTCTGGGGTGGCCTTCTGTGGCTTCTAGAATTAGAAGGTCTTCGCCAATTTTTGCCACCTGCCGGAGTATCCAACATGCTCTAAGGCTGTGAGTTGGTGTGGCGCCCTCTGCACTGTGAATTTTACAGGGTCCATCAAGCCATCCTTCCAGTACAGTTCTGTGCCCTGTAGAGGGCTTTTGCCTTTTGGTATTGAGCCCGGGTGTCTGACGATGATGCACCCTTTTATTTCGGACCGGGTTTGTATTCAAGGCCGGATTGTCACAAAATTTTGTTTCGGTTTTCCAGGTGCTTTCCATCGCACAGTACTTTCGTACTATGGACGCCATGTCAGCAACGCGTGTAATATCACAGCGACTTATGGCGTTGAGGATTCCCTTGTCCATGCAATTATTGCAGAAGAATGAAATTGCGTCTTCCTCGCGGCAGTCCTTTATCCTGTTCATAACTAGGAGGAATCCGGCTCAGTAATGATGCACTGTTTCTTCGGGCTCTTGCCTAATTTGGGATAGATCGCTTATGTATGGGTGGGTGGGTGGAATCAAATCCGAAACCTCACCCAATCTGAGACCCAGGGGCCAAGGAGTTTCCGAACTCGGACGTTGGGATTCTTGGATGCGGCCCAATGAATCTAGTCCGTCGCCTGACTTTAAGTTCAGGTCTTGAGTGATATCCTCCCCTCCACGGGTATTCGGCTTGGAGGGATCGGGAATCCGAACATAGCTAGTCCTTAAGATAGATGAAGGGTCACCGCATTGTCCCTCTACCACGGCAACGTGATGGGTGACCTGGGGAGAGTTAATCTCTCTCAGATCGGGTTTAGGCCCAATCTGGTCATAATCCGTAGCGACTCCCAGGGCGGCGATGCGATCCAAGAGCTCGTTTAGGGAAGAGATCTCCATTGGATCTAGCTGCTCGGCGAATTCTGAGCTGACGTGAAGATTGCTTTCGATGACCCGAGAGGTCATCGTCGGCGCAGCAGCCGAATAGGCGGTCATAAGGAAACCGTCTAGCCGGAGAGTTTGCCGACAGCCAAAGCTCCCTTAGCAACGGTGCCGCCTTTAAAGACAGGATGAGGCATCCTTCCTGATGGCGACGACACAGAGGAACTCTCAATGAAAGCACCAATGTCGGTGTCAAAACCGGCGGATCTCGGGTAGGGGGTCCCGAACTGTGCGTCTAGGTCGGATGGTAACAGGAGGCAGGGGACACGATGTTTTACCCAGGTTTGGGCCCTCTTGATGGAGGTAAAAAAACCCTATGTACTGCTTGATTGATATTGATGATATGGGTAGTACAAGAGTAGATCTACCACGAGATCAGTTCGGTTAAACCCTAGAAGCTAGCCTATGGTATGATTGTTCTTCGTCCTATGGACTAAAACTCTCCGGTTTATATAGACACCGGAGAGGGCTAGGGTTACACAGAGTCGGTTACAATGGTAGGAGATCTACATATCCGTATCGCCAAGCTTGCCTTCCACGCCAAGGTAAATCCCTTCCCGACAAGGGACGAAGTCTTCAATCTTGTATCTTCATAGTCCAGGAGTCCTGTCGAAGGTATAGTCCGGCCATCCGGACACCCCCTAATCCAGGACTCCCTCAAGGGGAAACGGGGGAAAACACACGGGGAAACACAACAGGAACACTCAAACTAACAAGAACAAGTCACACATGTGCTAGATCCTCGGGTACATAGAACGATACACGAATCCACGGACAACTAAGGACGATACAAGGGTAGCCGGTCTTCTCCATGAGGAGGTCTTGAAGTTCTTCTCCAAAAGGAGGTCTTGAATCCAAAGGGATCTTCTCCGAAGAGGCCGCGGTCTCTCACAAGGAGTAGATCCGATGTGGATGAGCGAAGCTCTATCTCTAAGTATGAGTTAAACCAACGCTAACCCTAGAAATTTGTACGGGATAGAGTATATATAGTCTAGGTGACGAAAGGGTACACGGGCCTCGGCCCAAGTGGCTGCGCGCAGGCAGGGCCGGAAGTTCCGGGCTAGGCCGGAAGTTCCCGGCGCCGGAGGATCCGGCCTAACCAAAGAGTTGGCGCGGTGGAGATGTGTTGGCATCCGGGGGCCGGAAGGTCCGGGTAGGCCGGAGGTTCCGGGCGCCGGAAGGTCCGGGACGGGGTCCGGGCTAACCCGAGAGTTGGCATGCCTGGGCTGGTCGAAGTCATCGGTGGCCGGAAGCTCTGGGTCGACCGGAAGGTCTGGGGGCCGAAAGTTCCGGGCTCTGGCCGGAGGTTCCGGGCCGTCCAGAGTGTTGACGCCTGTCTCTTATTCTACAGTCCTCGGCTCCAAGTCTTGAGCGTTGTACCTGATGACACATAGTATCTAGGACTTAGGCAGTAGCCATGTCTTACTTGAAGAGGGGGAAAACTCAAGTAGGAGTGATGTCACCTCGGATTGAATAGCACGTGCCCTAGCCCTTGTCATGGGTCCACTTGGAGCTTGGATAGTTGAGGTGGCGTCCATGGGGATGGTTGTGGGATGCTCTGCATCATCTCCCCTCCCTTGGGGAAGATCCGTCCTCGGATCGAATTCTTCATCACCATGGAAGGGAGAGAGATATTTGATGTTGAAGATGTCTCTCACGTTGTATTTGTCGCGCGGGAGGTCGATCTTGTAAGCGTTGTCGTTGTAGCATGCGAGCACCTTGAAGGGTCCATCTACTCGAGGTCAAAGCTTAGACTTGCGTTCTTGTGGAAAGGGCTCCTTGCGAAGGTGTAGCCACACGAGATCACCAACGTTGAAGACCATTGGTTGCTTGTTGACGTTGATTTTGGTTGCAAGGCATTGTTCTTGGCGCTCGATGGTGTGTCTTGTATCTTCATGCACCTTCTTGAGATGGGTCGCTCATGCACTTGCGTCCAGATTGATTCACTCTTGGAGTGGTAGAGGTAGAATATCCAATGGTGACAAAGGGTTGAATCCGTAGACGACCACGAAAGGGGACTTGCCGGTTGTTGAGTGTCTTGCTCGGTTGTAGGCGAACTCGGCGATGGGTAGACACTCCTCCCACTCCTTGATGTTCTTCTTGATGAGTACTCAAAGTAGAGCGGAGAGTGTGCGGTTTGTCACCTCCGTTTGGCCGTCGGTTTGAGGTTGGTACGCCGTGGAGAAGAGTAGCTTGATTCCGAGGTTGGCGCATAGGGTCTTCCAAAAGTAGCTAAGGAACTTGACGTCGCGGTCCGAGAAAATTGTCTTTGGCACACCATGGAGAAGCAATATTTCCCTACAAAAGAGATTAGCAACATGTGAAGCATCGTCTATCTTGTGACAAGGAATAAAATGTGCCATTTTGGAGAAACGGTCCACAATGACAAATATGGAATCTTTCCCATTTCGAGTTCTAGGCAAACCAAGTACAAAGTCCATGCTAATGTCTTCCCAAGGTTGGTATGGAATTGGTAAAGGCATATAGAGACCATGAGATTGAGCTTTGGACTTAGCTTTGCGACATGTAGAACACCAGTTGGTGAAACGATTGACATCCCGAAACATCTTAGGCCAAAAGTAGCTCTTTGAGAGCGTGGCGAACGTCTTGTTGCATCCGAAGTGCCCCATTAAGCCTCCTCCATGAGATTCCTGCAAAAGCAACAAACGAAGAGAGAACTCGGGAATGCAAAGTTTGTTAGCTCTCATAAGATAGCCATCTTTGATGTAATAGCGTTCCCAAGATGTATTCGACAAACACTTCGCATAAGGAATGGCAAAAGTTGCATCATGCTCATATAATTTTTTCATGTGCTCGAAGCCAATGACATCTAACTCAAGTTGCGTGACAAGCATGGAACTGCGGGAAAGAGCATCCGCTACTATATTTTCTTTACCCTTGATGTACTTGATGACATAGGGAAAAGACTCAATAAATTCACTCCATTTAGCATGACGCTTGTTCAACTTGGTTTGACCCTTAAGATACTTGAGGATCTCATGATCGGTATGAATGATAAACTCATGGGGACGAAGGTAATGTTCCCATTCATGTAAAACGCGAACTAAAGCATATAGCTCTTTGTCATAGATGGGGTAATTGAGTTGCGCTTCGGAAAGTTTCTCACTAAAGTAAGCTATGGGGCGCTTCTCTTGCGTTAACACACCTCCTATGCCATTACCACTAGCATCGCAATGAATCTCAAAAGGCTTGTCAAAGTTGGGTAAAGCAAGCATGGGAGCATGAGTAAGCAAATTCTTAAGCTCATTGAATGCGATATCTTGGGATGGTCCCCAAATAAAAGGCGCATTCTTCTTGCTCAAAGCATGTAAAGGCGAAGCAATGGTGCTAAAATCCTTCACAAAGCGACGATAGAAACCCGCAAGACCAAGGAAACTACGCACTTGATGCAAGTTGGTTGGTTGCGGCCAAGTCTTAATAGCATTGATCTTGGACTCATCTACGTGAACACCCTTAGAAGAAACAAGAAAACCCAAGAAAACGAGCTTATCAACACCAAAAAGGCATTTCTCCATATTAGCATAGAGGCGCTCCTTTCTAAGAGTTTGCAAAACAGTGCGGGCATGGGTGACATGCTCTTTGATAGATTTGCTAAACACAAGAATGTCATCAAGGTAGACCACAACAAATATACCAATGTAAGGGCGAAAGAGATGATTCATAAGGCGGATAAAAGTGCCCGGTGCTTCCGAGAGACCCATAGGCATGACTAACCACTCATACAAACCAAACTTGGTTTTGAATGGGTTTTCCATTCATCACCCTCTTGTATGCGGATTTGATAGTAACCACTCTTAAGATCAATTTTGGAAAATATGGTGGCACCACTAAGCTCATCTAGCATATCATCTAGGCGTGGAATGGGATACCTATAGCGAACGGTGATAGCATTGATAGGTCGACAATCGGAGCACATGCGGAAGCTACCGTCACGTTTTGGCACAAGAATGACCGGTACGGCACAGGGGCTCAAACATTCAAGCACATGTCCATGGTCTATGAGATGTTTTACTTGCCTTTGAATTTCTTTGGTTTCTTCGGGGTTGACGCGGTAGGGAGCTTTGTTCGGAAACGGTGCTCCGGGGATGAGGTCGATGCGGTGCTCAATGCCTCGTAGTGGAGGTAGTCCCGGAAGTAGCTCATCGGGGAAAACATCTTGAAATTCCTGCAATAAAGAAGATAACACCAAGGGTAGATTGGGAGAGGTGTTAGTTTGTGGTTCCTTGTCCTTGCACAATAGGACATAGTGTAGGACACTCGATGGGTTCTCACACACTTCTCTCATCTCACGTTTGGTGGCAAATAGAACTAGGTTCTTGTTTTCGCTCATCGTGGAGGCACTCGATTTTGGCTTGTGGCGCTCACTCTCTGTTTGGTGGCTTTCTCTCCCACTATGATCTCCACGATGGGTGGTATGCTTGTCGGCGATCACTTGACTTGGCGACATTGGACGGAGGACGTACTCCTTGCCCTTCATCTTGAAGATGTAGTGGTTCGTTCGGCCGTTGTGGATGACTCCTCTATCGAATTGCCATGGCCGTCCAAGGAGAAGATGACAAGCAGTCATTGGAACAACGTCACACTCCAAGGTGTCTTCGTAGGCGCCGATCTTGAAGGAGACTTGTACTCGGTGCTTGAATTGGATAGTCCCGGAGTCACTAAGCCATTGCACTTTGTATGGATGTGGATGCTTCGTCTTGGACAATTAGAGCTTGGAGCAAAGTTATTCACTTGCGAGATTGTGACAACTCCCTCCATCAATGATGACCTTGACGGATCGTCCATTGATGTCGGCCTTGGTGTGGAATATGTGGCATCGTTGGTCTTCTTCTTGGTGATGTTGGAGAGTCAAGACTTTGGAGACAACAAGTGCGGGACTTGAGTCTTCATCATAAAAGACTTGTTCTTCTTCATTGTTCACTTGGCAGTGCATGGAGACTTGCTCGAGGGCTTCCATTTCGCCATCGCTCATGGAGTCATAAGTGCCATCGTCGTTGAAGACCACGGATCACTTGTTGGTGCACTCGTAGGACTTGTGGCCTCGGCCTCCGTAAGTGAAACACTTGAAGGAACTCGTCTTGATGGTCTCATCGGTTTGGCTTGATGAGGATGAAGCTCTCGGCTTGAAGTTGCTCGTAGGAGGATGGCTTGTAGTTGACGAAGCTTTCTTGGAAGTCGACTTGTCGATGTTGGAAGTAGAAGGTCTTGTGGTCGGTGTTGGAGTCGTTGAAGCTTGGTTATTGGAGAAGCCGTAGGACTTGGATGAGAACTTGGCATACTTGAAATCATCTTGCACTTGGCGTTCCGCTTTGGTAGCTTGGTGCACTAGCTCGATGAGATTTGAGTATGGTTGGAAGTCGGCGATCTTCTTGATAGGATGGTTAAGTCCATTCAAGAAAAGTGCCATTGTTTTATCATCATCTTCCGTGACATTGGCTCTTATCATTGCAATCTCCATCTCCTTGTAGTATTCTTCAACGCTCTTGGTTCCTTGCTTGAGTTGTTGGAGTTTCTTGAAGAGATCGCAGTTGTAGTCGGTAGGTACGAAGCGTGCTCTCTTTACATCCTTCATTTGCGCCCAAGTAGTGATGGGTGGTTCACCTCTTGCCTCTCGGCGCTCTACAATTTTTTCCCACCAAATGAGGACATAATCTTGGAACTCAAGGGATGCCATTGGGATCTTCTTCTCTTCTTCATAATTGTGCAAACGGAATATCTTGTCAACTTTCAATGCCCATGAAAGGTACTCTTCGGGATCGTTGATTCTGTTGAACTTGGGCATGGTGAACTTGAGCTTGCCGTAGCGTTGCTCTTCATTTTGCTGGGGTCGGGGATGATGACGCCCATGTTGTAGATGATTGTTCAACTCGTGGTGCTCTTGAAGCGGAGGGTTGATATCCTCATGTTGCTCTTGTCGTGGAGGATTTCCATTGTCTTCATGCTCTCGATGAACTTGATGGTGTTGGTGAGCTTGTGGAGGATCTTCGCGAGCTCGAAGAGGAACTTGACGATGCACGCGAGCGTGAAATCTTTGTTCTTGAATTTCTTCGCGATGTGCTTCCTCTTGTTCACGGGCTTGTCGGCTTCGGTTGGCAATGGCTCGACTTGAATCGCGTAGAGCTTGTTGTGCCGCAAGTGCTTGAGCGTCACGGAGTTGTTGTGCTTGACGTTGTGCCTCGGCCTCTTGGGCATTTTGGTGTAGACGCGCTCGCTCTTCCTCTTCATGTTGGTGTGGTCGTTGCCGTTCTCATGCAAGCGCAAAGGCTTCTTGAGTTTGACGTTGTCGGCGCTCTTGACAGTCGGTGTCTCTTAGGGGATTGAGGCTTGCTTGACGGTCGGCGCACGCGGCTCGACGAAGAGTGTTCGATGTCGGAGTACTTGAGCCGGAGAGTGTAAAGTCGGAGTTGCGTCTTGAACGGCTCCTTCTTGAAGTGGAAGACGAGCGGTTGAGCAACAAAACACGAATTTCGTCCATCCTTGCATCATTCTCTTGCTTGTGGTCGTCGAGCTTGTGGTCGAAGTAGTCCTTTGTACGTTGCTCGGAAAGTCGCACGTCGGCTGCAAGGTTGTCGATGCGTTCACTCATCGCTTGTTGCTCTTGATGCAAAGCACGTTGTGCACCAAAGAGGTGACTCTTGGTGACGAAGGAGTTCATGTCGTCGTCTTGCTCCATGAAGAGTGGGTTGGTATAAGTGCTTTGCCTATCCATCATTCCAAGACAAATGTGAGTGGTAGAAAGAGAAGAACGAGTACCAAATGTACCTTGACCGAAGTTGAAAGTGGATCGAGGATCACTCCAATGTAGGACAAGGAAATAGGACAATTGGTACGAGTTCTTGTCGGTTTCTCACACCTACACAAGTAAAAGCATTTGGTGGAGCTTGGTTAGGATGGTGGCACAAAATTTGATGTAATTGTAAGTGAGCTTCAATAATGTTAGAAAAGATTCGCAAGATGCAATGTGACAAGTAGACCAAGCATATAAGGTACACGGAAACACACGCGCAAAAAGATGAGTGGGGTTGTGCAACCAAGGGTGAGCCAAAATGTGGAATCCACAAAAATGCTCTTGTTGCACAACACTAGAGAGACGCTAGCACGATTGCACGATAGGCGGATACAAGAACTTGTGCACAACCTACTTAGCAAAAATGCAACGACTTCTATCCCAAATATTTTGTATGCGAGGTGTTGCTATGATATGATCCAAGATGATCGAGTATGACAATCTTAGTGTTGTATGATGCTATGGTTCTTGCTTAGAAGCTCTTTGCTTATCTTTTCTCTTTACTTAAAAGCTTGTTTGCCTCTTTGATGTTTGAGCTCTTTTCTCATGCAATGCTTGAAGAACCAAGATAGCAAGTGAGTATGCGAGGACAACCTTGTGAGACAAGAGATGATACCAATATAGGCAACAATGATGTATGTATGCTATGGGAAATATGATCACTAATGTGCACAAGTCTCGTTGCCGGCAATACTCAATGGCTAGTCTCGATGGGTAAGCAATGCAAAGGAGTAAGGCTATGATGGCTATCAATGTAATGACAAGAGTGATATGTCCAATTCCAAGATGAGGTTACCGGTCTTGCTTCCGGTATGGTGTCAAAATGGTGGCACAAATACCAAGATGTAGTCAAGGTGGTCGTTGTTGATTACGCGTCCGTGGCAAAGATGAGCGGCGGTGATGTCGATGTCAAACCGTACCTAGATAGCCGAAACACAAAAGGATACGATACCGCAACTCAAATTCTCAAACCTCAAAGTAGCAATTGTGTCGGAGAGCGAAACGATCCAAAAATAGTTGGGTTATGCGCAAGTGGTGGAGGTATGCGGAAGTATATGTGGTATATGGTGAGCACCGGAACAAAATTTGGTGGAAATTGGGCGGAGTTGTGGAAGTAGTGTGAACTTTCTGTCTAAGCCGGAAGTTCTGGGCAAGACGAAGGGTCCGGGATCCGGAGGTTCCGGGGAAGGCCGGAAGGTCCGGGGGCTGGAACGTCCGGGCTGGACCGGAAGTTCCAGTGGTCGTGATTCTGCCAAGAACAGAGACTTCAGGGTCGTGGATTTGGGCGGGAAAACTTGGGGAAAAGCCCAAATCCGAAGGGGAAAAAGAAGAAATTGGAGGAAAAGAAACGTGGGGAGGCTAGACCTACGAGCCACACACAAAATTCACGGATCAAAACCAACAAAATCTCAACACACCAACAAATCACAGACACAAAAATTTGGGGCTATTTTTGGTGGGGATTTTCGGATTAGGACGAAAAACAACAAAATTAGGCTAGAAAACGAAGAGGGGGGCTCCGAAATCGTGATCCACCTTGCTCATGATACCAAGATGATGTAGGGTAGGAACCCTATAGCCCGATCTTTCACGAAAGGAGCGGATCCCGCGAAGAACACGAGGAACACAAAGAGGGAAGGGGAGACGGGGGAAAACACACGGGGAAACACAAGAGGAACACTCAAACTAACAAGAACAAGTCACACATGTGCTAGATCCTCGGGTACATAGAACGATACACGAATCCACGGACAACTAAGGACGATACAAGGGTAGCCGATCTTCTCCGTGAGGAGGTCTTGAAGTTCTTCTCCGTAAGGAGGTCTTGAATCCAAAGGGATCTTCTACGAAGAGGCCGCGGTATCTCACAAGGAGTAGATCCGATGTGGATGAGCGAAGCTCTATCTCTAAGTATGAGCTAAACCAACGCTAACTCTAGAAAGTCGTACATGATAGAGTATATATAGTCTAGGTGACGAAAGGGTACACAGGCCTCAGCCCAAGTGG
The DNA here is from genome assembly GCF_003073215.2 of Triticum urartu. Taxonomy (NCBI): domain Eukaryota; kingdom Viridiplantae; phylum Streptophyta; class Magnoliopsida; order Poales; family Poaceae; genus Triticum; species Triticum urartu. Next base: position 169,520,087 of record NC_053022.1, on the reverse strand, counting down.
CTGTGCGCAGGCAGGGCCGGAAGTTCCGGGCGCCTGAGGTTCCGGGGAGGGTCCGACCTAACCAGAGAGTTGGCGCGGTGGAGATGTGTTGGCATACGGGGGCCGGAAGGTCCGGGAGGCCGGAGGTTCCGGGCGCCGGAAGGTCCGGGACGGGGTCCGGGATAACCCGAGAGTTGGCACACCTGGTCTGGTCGAAGTCGTCGGCGGCCAGAAGGTCTGGGGGCCGGAAGTTCCGAGCTCTGGCCGGAGGTTCCGGACTGTCCAGAGTGTTGACGCCTGTCTCTTCTTCTACATTCCTCGGCTCCGAGTCTTGAGCATTATACCTGATGACACATAGTATCTCGGACTTAGGCAGTAGCCATGTCTCACTTGAAGAGGGGGAAAACTCAAGTAGGAGTGATGTCACCTCGGATTGAATAGCACGTGCCCTAGCCCTTGTCACGGGTCCATTTGTAGCTTGGATAGTTGAGGTGGTGTCCATGGGGATGGTCATGGGATGCTCCGCATCATGTTGTGGCGACTCCTCTAACGAATTGCCTTGGGCGTCCAAGGAGAAGATGGCATACGGTCATTTGAACGACGTCGCACTCCAAGGTGTCTTCGTAGGCGCCAATTTTGAAGGAGACTTGTACTCGGTGCTCGACTTGGATGGTGCCAGAGTCGCTAAGCCATTGGACTTTTCATGGATTGGGATGCTTCGTCTTGGGCAATTGGAGCTTGGAGCAAAGTTCTTCACTTGCCAAGTTATGACAACTTCCTCCATCGATGATGACCTTGACGGATCGTCCATTGATGTCGGCCTTGGTATGAAAGATATGGCATCTTTGGTCTTCTTCTTGATGATGTTGTAGAGTCAAAACCTTGGAGACAACAAGGGCGGGACTTGAATCTTCGTCGCAAAAGACTTGTTCCTCTTCATCGTTCACTTGTCGGTGCATGGCGACTTGGCGTGGTCAATAACCCCTCGGAGTTGGTTTAGCGATTGCTAATGCGCGACGTCCTCGCACGTTCGTAGTCGGATCATCAAAGTCGACTTCCTCTAAAACGATATCCACCATCTTATCGAAAGACGGGACACCTTAGCCTCTATCAAGTGGTATCAGATTTCCAGGTTGCTCGGTGAGATTTTACAGTTTTTCGTAGTTTAGATCGAGTTAGTTCTTCGTACCTATAGTCCACGAAAAAGCAAAAAAAAAATTAGGGTTACTTCATCCTATCCGAACCAATCTAAGCCTTTGCATAATCTTTTCTGTATTTGCTTTGTTGAATTTGCGGTTGCATCGTCGTGTCAAGTTGCTGGTCTTAGCGTCTAGTCCTTTAGAGTTTCGAGTTCTGTTCACAGGTTGTCACGTCGCCGCTACCATATACCACCACCACACCAACTCATCGATCGCTGCCATATTCACCACACTATATTCACCATTCTTTACTATTCTATCTAGTATACGTGCACCAGTTTTGAAACCTTGAACTCTACAGGGCCAAGCGACAATTTGGGCATGGAGGATTACTGTTACTCTAAAACCCGCATTCCGCGCATTCATACTCATCGACACACTCGCAGGGAATTACAACTGCGAGTGGCCTAGTGGTACTCTCGGTGCTATTCACGCCTCCTATCACTACTAATACGTAGCGCCTGGCCTACTTAGCCTGCCTCCTCTCAATGCACAACACTAGCAGCCCTGTTTACAGCGCCTTACTTGCGGGCATAAGGTACGGCGCAATGTCGGCGGGAGTCCATGCTAACTATGGTATATCCCGCTCACCGTTTGTTAGGGTAGTCTGTATTGTCCAACATGTAATTCATGCGCCGCCGCCAGTCCGAGTTTCCACCAGATTCATCTCCGCCACCAGTCCGAGTCCAATAATTGTTGCATTGTTTTAGATTTCCGGATCACGCGATACTTCGAGTCGTGACAAAATAGGACTCATGAGATTCCGTGCTACCCGCAGAAGGGAAATAGTTCCAAACTCAAAAAAAATTAGACCATTTGTAGGCTTTTTCGAAAAAAATTTGTTGCGGAGCAAAAAAAGAGAGGAAAAAAGTGCAAAAAAAAGTGAACAAAAAATTCAGAGCGTGCTCCTCCCTTGTTTACGTGCAGTGCTTGAGCGTCACGAAGTTGTTTGTTCTTGACGTTGTGCCTCGGCATCTTCAGCATTTTAGTGTAGACGCGCTCGCTCTTCCTCTTCATGTTGGCGTTGTCGTTGCCGTTCTCGTCCTTAGCGCAAAGGCACTCTTGGGTTTGAACGTTGTCGGTGCTCTTGCGAGTCGGTGTCGTCGTAGAGGATTGAGGCTTGCTTGATGCTCGTTGCGTGCGGCACGATCGAAGAGTGTTCGATGTCGGTGTACTTGAGCCGGAGAGGGTGAAGTCGGATTGGCGACTTGAACGGCTCCGTCTTGAAGTGGAAGAAGAGCGGTTGAGCAACAAAGCGTGAATCTCGTCCATCCTTACGTCATTCTCTTGCTTGTGATCGTCGAGCTTGTGGTCGAAGTAGTCCCTTATACGTTGCTCGGAGAGTCACAAGTCGGTAGCGAGGTTGTCGATGCAGTCACTCATGGCTTGTTGCTCTTGATGCAAAGTACATTGTGCACCAAAGAGGTGACTCTTTGTGACGAAGGAGTTCATGTCGTCGTCTTGCTCCATGAAGAGTGGGTTGGTAGAAGTACTTGGCCTATCCATCATTCCAAGACAATTGTAAGTGGCAGAAAGATAAGAACGAATACCAAATGTACCTTGACCGAAGTTAAAAGTGGATCGATGATCACTCCAATTTAGGACAAGGAAATAGCACAATTGCTACCAATTCTTGTCTGTTTCTCACACCTACACAAGTAAGAGCTTATGGTGGAGCTTGGTTAGGTTGGTGGCACAAATTTTGATGCAATTGGAAGTGAGCTTCCATAATGTTGGAAAAGATTCGCAAGATGCAATGTAACAAGTAGACCAAGCATATAAGGTACACGAAAACACACACGCAGAAAGGTAAGTGGGGTCGTGCAACCAAGGGTGAGCCAAAATGTGGAATCCAGAAAAATGCTCTTGTTGCACAACACTATAGAGACGCTAGCACGATTGCACAATAGGCGGATACAAGAACTTGTGCACAACCTACTTAGCAAAAATGCAACGACTTCTATCCCAAGTATTGATGAGGACATCAATACCATTGTTACACCCACAACCCATGCTGCTATACATATTGGACCAATTACTAGAGCTCGCGCACGCCAATTAAATTATCAGGTACTTTCGTTTCTTGGCAATGATTCTAATGTTCATGAGAATATGATGCTGCCTAAATTGGATACATTTGTTTTGCTTACAAATGAAGGGCCTGGCACGGATAAGAGGGATGAACACTGGAGCAAGACCAAGCATGGAGATGATGGCATGCGCAAGGGGATCAAGAACGGAGTTACATGTGATGATTTCATGACTTTGACGCCACCATAAGGAGTGCATGAAGCCTTGGACGAAATATACAAGATGCCACTTCATAAATTTCGTCCAAAGGCTATTCTAGGTGCCGCGTCACCTTATTATTGGGCCAGGCCCATGTATTTTCGAAATACTTAAGTATAGGCTGTTTTTAGAGTCCGTATGTGTGGGGAAACAAGAGTTAGGGTTGATTTCGGACCCCTCCTCCAAGGGCCACGAAATTCCCCCCTCTTCCTCCATATATACAGCCCTTAGGGCGTCGTTTAGACTTTGGGTTTTGTTTAGATTAAAAGTTCGCCATAGCTGCAACTTCGCGTACTTCGTTTGTGTCCAATGACCAGACCAAGACGTCACAGAACCCCACCTTTGATCGATAAAGCTTTCTTCTTATATTCGCAATATCCAGATTGCAATCTTAGTTTCTTGCTTGTTCTTCGTTTGCCTGCAGGAAATAGACCTTCGTGGTCAGGTTAATCGTGCTCCGGCGTGGTCAATAACCTCTCGGAGTTGGTTTAGCGATTGCTAAGGCGCGACGTCCTCGCACGTTGGTAGTCGGATCGTCAAAGTCGATTTCCTCCAAAACGATAGCCACCATCTCATCGAAAGACGGGACATCTTTGCCCCTATCAAGTGGTATCAGATTTCCAGGTTGCTCGGTGAGATTTTACAGTTTTTCCATAGTTTAGGTCGAGTCTGTTATTCATACCTACAGTCCATGAAAAAGCCACAAAAAATTAGGGTTAGTTCATCATATCCGAACCAGTCTGAGCCTTCGCATAGTCTTTTCAGTATTTTGCTTTGTTGAATTTGTGGTTGCATTGTCGTGTCTAGTTGCTGGTCTTAGAGTCTAGTCTTTTAGAGTTCCGACTTCTGGTCATAAGTTGTCACGTCGCCGCCGCACCATCGTCATCGTTCCAACCATTACAACCACCACCAACATATTCCTTAATCCGCTGCCATATACATCCACCTGTCCACCACCATCGAGTCCACATATACATCCGCCTGTCCACCACCAATCTGAGTCCACATATACATCTCTCTGTCCACCACTAATCTGAGTCCACATATACATCCACATGTCCACCACCAATCCGAGTCCACATATACATCCACATGTCCACCACCAATCCGAGTCCACATATACATCTGCCTGTCCACCACCAATCCGAGTTCTTTTCATATTAGGTTTGTTTTCGAGATCCATCTAGTTTTCGTTTTGTGTTTCCTTGCTTGAGGTCCCGGAAAAAAAAATCGGCGACCAAAAATATTTTTTCCCTATCATGTTTTTAGGTCCCACGGAGTGTTTTGAGACACTCGCCATCATAGTGATTTTTTGTCGCATTTTTTTCGTCGTCGCTGCCCTGATTTCCGAAAAAAAGTCAAAAAAAAATTCTGTACCCATCCTGTCAGTTTGACGAGGGAAGAGTTTTGAGACACTCGCCATTATAGTGAAATTTCGCAAAAAAAAGAGGAGCGCCCAAAAAAATAGAGCGAAAAAAAATTCTAGAGTGTGCCTTTCCCTTGTTTACGTGCAGCGCCGTGATTTTGTTATTGTTCTAGGCTCGCGTCTCTAGCACGGTCTAGCCTAGGATCAGCACAATACCGTCGTTGAGCGTTTATTCAACTTTGCATCTCTGAATTGATTATTGCTGACCCTTTTTGCTACCATATTATAAGCCTTCCCAGCTCCACATACATCTACGTGTGCGTTTGACTCTCCCTGGTAATCGCTCGTATCCAAGCTTTGAGAGTTTTGACTACGATGGTTGCCGATCACCGCCTGCTTGCTGGTAAGAACTGGTAAGAATTTGAGATTCGCTTGATGGATTTGTGACTATCCACTACACCACCACCACCACTTCCTAGTAGTCTGTAGGATCATATTCTTGTGTGTTTCTATTGCTGCTAACCATGGCAGGATCACAAGCCGATGAGACAGATTGGGAGAACATGACGAACAAAGAGCTAGATGATAAATTTCAGCAAATGATGAGTGGACAGGTGCAAGATGTGCTAAACAGATTTGAAGAGGCCATGGAGAAGATACATGGCATGGAGAAGACGTTCGAAACAAAGCACGATAACAAATTTAATGAATTGCTCGCGCGTCTTCCACCACCACCACCAGCTGCTGCTAACGCACCTCTACAAACAACAACAACAACAACATCGCCTTCCAAATCAAGTGGGACGGGCATCTGCGCATTCCCCTTGAGCCTGGTCAAAATTCAGTGCCGCTGTTGATGCTTCTATAGCTCCTGCTACTACTTGCAGAGGTGGAGGACCATTACGAGGATGAGGTTGATCAAAATCAGAACTACGTGCAACCACCAGCACCACGGCCACCAGGTCTTCCTCATGCATATCATCGCAATGGTAGGGCTGCACAACCACCTCAGGTACGTGATCATGACCACCTCCCTAAACTAAAATTGAACATTCCACCATTTGAGGGTAGATATGTTCCTGATATATATCTTACTTGGGAGTTAGAAACTGAACAACGATTTACATGCTTACAATATCCTGAGGAGAGACGTTTTCCTGCTGCTTTTTGTGCTTTCACTAGCTTTGCATGTGTTTGGTGGTCTGAACATTGTAGATTATATCCTATTCCAGCTACTTGGGCTGCTTTGAAAACTGCTATGCGTACTCGTTGGGTTCCACCATATTATCAACGTGAATTACTTCAAAAATTGCAGTGTTTAAGACAAGGAAAAAATTCTGTAGAAGAATATTATCAGGAATTACAAACTAGCATGATTAGATGTGGTATTGTTGACGAGAATGAAGCTATGCTTGCACCACACAAGTGATATTATTTGTCGTCATTGTAAGGGAAGAGGACATTTTGCGAGAGAATGCAAATCTCAGCGTGTGATGATTGCTACTGAGGATGGTGGGTATGAGTCCGCTAGTGATGAGGACATCAATACCATTGTTACACCAACAGCCCCTCCTACTATACATACTGGACCAATTACTAGAGCTCGTGCACGCCAATTGAATTATCAGGTAATTTCGTTTCTTGGTAAGGATTCTAATGTTCATGAGAATATGATGCTGCCTAAATTGGATACGTTTTTCTTGCTTACAAATGAAGGGCCTAGCTTGGAAAAGAAAGATGAACCTTGGAACAAGTTCAAGTGTGGAGATGATGGCATGCACAAGGGGATCCAAAACGGAGTTAAAAGTGATGATTTCAGGACTTTGAAGCCACCATAAGGAGTGCATGAAGCCTTGGACGAAATATACAAAGTGCCACTTCATTAATTTCGTCCAGAGGCTATTTTAGGTGCCGCGTCACATTATTATTGGGCCAGCCCCATGTATTTTCAAAATACTTAAGTACAGGCTGTTTTTAGAGTCCGTATGTGTGGGGAAACAAGAGTTAGGGTTGGTTTCGGACCCCTCCTCCAAGGGCCACGAAATTCCCCCCTCTTCCTCCATATAAACAACCCTTAGGGTGTCGTTTAGACTTCGGGTTTTGTTTAGATTAAAAGTTCGCCATAGCTGCAACTTCGCGTACTTCGTTTGTGTCCAATGACCAGACCAAGACGTCACAGAACCCCATCTTGATTAATAAAGCTTTCATCTTATATTCGCAATATCCAGATTGCAATCTCAGTTTCTTGCTTGTTCTTAGTTTGCTCGCAGGAAACAGACCCTCGTGGTCAGGTTGATCGTGCTCCGGCGTGGTCAATAACCCCTCGGAAGTTGGTTTAGCGATTGCTAAGGCGCGACGTCTCGCACGTTCGTAGTCAGATCGTCAAGGTCGAATCCCATAGAAACGATAGCCACCATCTCACTGAAATATCGGGACACCTTTGCCTCTATCAAGTGGTATCAGATTTCCAGGTTGCTTGGTGAGATTTTACAGTTTTTCGTAGTTTAGATCGAGTCTGTTCTTCGTACATATAGTCCACGAAAAAGCAAAAAAAATTAGGGTTAGTTCATCCTATCCGAACCAATCTGAGCCTTTGCATAATCTTTTCTGTATTTGCTTTGTTGAATTTGCGGTTGCATCGTCGTGTCAAGTTGCTGGTCTTAGCGTCTAGTACTTTAGAGTTTCGAGTTCTGTTCACAGGTTGTCACGTCGCCGCTGCCATATACCACCACCACACCAACCTCATCGTCGCTGCCATATTCACCACCACATATTCACCACCAATCCGAGTCCATATACGCCACCACATATCCGCTGCCATCACGCCAATCCGAGTCCACCTGCAACATATATCCGCCACCAGTCTGATTTCCACCAGATTCATCGCCGCCGCCAGTCCGAGTTTCCACCAGATTCATCTCCGCCACCAGTCCGAGTCCAATAATTGTTGCATTGTTTTAGATTTCCGGATCACGCGATACTTCGAGTCGTGACAAAATAGGACTCATGAGATTCCGTGCTACCCGCAGAAGGGAAATAGTTCCAAACTCAAAAAAAATTAGACCATTTGTAGGCTTTTTCGAAAAAAATTTGTTGCGGAGCAAAAAAAGAGAGGAAAAAAGTGCAAAAAAAAGTGAACAAAAAATTCAGAGCGTGCTCCTCCCTTGTTTACGTGCAGCGCCGTGATTTTGTTAGTGTTCTAGGCTCGCGTCTCTAGCACGGTCTAGCCTAGGACCAGCAAAGTACCGTCGTTGAGCGTTTATTCAACTTTGCATCTCTGAATTGATTATTGCTGACCTTTTTTGCTACCATATTATAAGCCTTCCCAGCTCCACATACATCTACATCGTGCGTTCGACTCTCCCTGGTAATCGCTCTATCCAAGCTTTGAGAGTTTTGACTACGACGGTTGCCGATCAGCGCCTGCTGCTGGGTAAGAACTGGTAAGACTTTGAGATTTGCTTGACGGATTTGTGACATCCACCACCACCTCTTGTTAGTAGTCTGTAGGATCATATTCTTGTGTGTTTCTATTGCTGCTAACCATGGCAGGATCACAAGCCGACGAGACTGACTGGGAGAACATGACGAATAAGGAGTTGCATGATAAATTTCAGCAAATGATGAGTGGACAGGTGCAAGATGTGCTAAACAGATTTGAAGAGGCCATGGAGACGATAGATGGCACGGAGAAGACGTTCGAAACAAAGCTCGATAACAAGTTTAATGAATTGCTCGCGCGTCTTCCACCACCACCACCGGCTTCCCCTAACGCACCTCTACAACAACAACAACGTCGCTTTCCAAATCAAGTGGGACGAGCACAACACATTCCTATTGACCCTGGGCAAAATTCTGGTGCCGCTGTTGATGCTTCTGCCGCTCCTGCTGCTACTGCAGAGGTGGCGGACCATTACGAGGATGAGGTTGACTAAAATCAGAACTACATGCAACCACCAGCACCACCACCACCAGGCCATCCTCATGCATACCATCGCAACGGTAGGGCTGCACCACCACCTGAGGTACATGACCATCTTCCTAAACTAAAATTGAATATTTCACCATTTGAGGGTAGATATGTTCCTGATATATATCTTACTTGGGAGTTAGAAACTGAACAACGATTTACATGTTTACAATATCCTGAGGAGAGACGTGTTCCTGCTGCTGTTTGTGCTTTCACTAGCTTTGCATGTGTTTGGTGGTCTGAACATTGTAGATTATATCCTATTCCAGCTACTTAGGCTGCTTTGAAAACTGCTATGCATACTCGTTGGGTTCCACCATATTATCAACGTGAATTACTTCAAAAATTGCAGCGTTTACGACAAGGAAAAAATTCTATAGAAGAATATTATCAGGACTTACAAACTGGCATGATTAGATGTGGTATTGTTGAGGAGAATGAAGCTATGCTTGCACGTTTTATGGTTGGATTAAATAGGGAGATTCAGACCATTCTAGAGTATAAGGAGTATACTAATATCACTCGTTTATTCCATCTTGCTTGTAAAGCTGAACGTGAAGTGTAGGATCAACAGGCATTGGCACGAACTAACTTTTCTGCGGGTCGATCTTCGTCATGGACACCACGTGCATCCTCTAATTCCACTCCACCAGCACCTCCATCAGGTTCCACCTCCAGCCGTGATACAAGAAAGCAGGCACAACCACCACTATCTGCCAAGAGCACACCTGCCGGACCTGTGCAGAGCTCTTCTTCTTCCATAGCATCAACAGGGCACACAAGTGATATTATATGTCGTCGTTGTAAGGGAAGAGGACATTTTGCGACAGAATGCCAATCTCAGCGTGTGATGATTGCTACTGAGGATGGTGGGTATGAGTCCGCTAGTGACTATGATGAGGAGACTTTGGCACTTATTACACATGAAGAATACGGTGGAGAGGATTCTGATCATGAAAGGCAATACATGGCTGCTGAAGATGCTAATAGGTATGAATGTTTAGTTGCTCAACGTGTTTTGCGTGTGCAGGTTGCACAAGCTGAGCAAAATCAGAGGCATAATCTGTTCCTTACAAAGGGATTTGTGAAGGAACGTTATGTTCGCGTCATCATAGATGGAGGGAGCTGCAATAACTAGGCTAGCATGGAGATGGTGGAGAAGCTATCTCTCACCAAAAGACCACATCCACATCCTTACTACATCCAATGGTTCAACAACAGCGGCAAGGTTAAGGTAACACGTACTGTTCGTGTGCATTTTAGTATCTCTACATATGCTGATTATGTTGATTGTGATGTGGTACCTATGCCAGCATGTTCCTTATTACTTGGTAGACCATGGCAATTTGATAAAAATTATGTACACCATGGTAGAAACAATCAGTATACTCTTGTTCATCAGGATAAAAAAATTACTTTGCTTCCTATGACTCCTGATTCCATTTTGAAAGATGATATTAATAGAGCTAACAAGCTATGCATTCCAGCTAGCTCTGTTCGTCTTTTGTTGTTGCAGAAGGCGCATGGAGGAGGATTAATGGGACACTTTGGTGTCAAGAAGATGGAGGATATACTTGCTACACATTTCTTTTGGCCAAAGATGAGACGAGATGTTGAGCGTTTTGTTGCTTGCTGCACTACGTGTCAAAAAGCTAAGTCACGACTCAATCCTCATGGTTTAAATATGCCTTTGCCTGTACCTAGTGTTCCTTGGGAGGATATATCTATGGACTTTGTTTTAGGTTTACCTCGAACAAAGAAGGGGAGGGGTAGCATATTTGCTGTCGTGGATATGTTCTCAAATATGGCACACTTTATACCATGTCATAAAAGCGATGATGTTGTTAATGTTGCTGATTTGTTCTTTCGTGAAATTATTCGCTTGCATGGTGTGCCAAATACTATTGTTTCAGATCATGATACTAAATTTCTTAGCCACTTTTGGAGATGTTTATGGGCTAAGTTGGGGACTAAGCTGCTTTTTAGTACTACTTGTCACCCCCAAACTGATGGACAAACTGAAGTAGGCAATCGAACATTGTCTACTATGCTCAGGGCTGTTTTAAAGACTAATAAGAAAATGTGGGAAGAATGCTTGCCTCATATTGAATTTTCTTATAATCGTTCATTGCATTCTACTACTAAGATGTGCCCTTTTGAAATTGTGTATGGTTTCCTACCTCGTGCACCTATTGATTTTTTGCCTCTTCCATCTTCGGAGAAGGTTAATTTTGATGCTAAAGAACGTGTTGAATTGCTTTTAAAAATGCATGAGTTAACTAAGGAAAACATTGAGCGTATGAATGCTAAATATAAACATGCTGGAGATAAGGGTACAAAACATGTTGTGTTTGCACCTGGAGATCTTGTTTGGTTACATTTGCGTAAGGATAGATTTCCTAATTTGCGCAAATCAAAGCTAATGCCACGTGCTGATGGTCCTTTTAAGGTGTTAGAGAAAATAAATGATAATGCATATAAACTTGAGATGCCTGCAGATTTTGGGGTTATTCCCACTTTTAACATCGCAGATTTGAGGCCTTATTTGGGTGAGGACGATGAACTTTCATCGAGGACGACTTCATTTCAAGAAGGGGAGGATGATGAGGACATCAATACCATTGTTACACCCACAGCCCCTGCTGCTATACATACTGGACCAGTTACTAGAGCTCGCGCACGCCAATTGAATTATCAGGTACTTTTGTTTCTTGGTAACGATTCTAATGTTCATGAGAATATGATGCTGCCTAAATTGGATACATTTGTTTTGCTTACAAATGAAGGGCCTAGCTTGGACAAGAAAGATGAACCTTGGAGCAAGTTCAAGCATGGAGATGATGGCATGCGCAAGGGGAACAAGAACAGAGTTACAAGTGATGATTCCAGGACTCTGAAGCCACCATAATGAGTGCATGAAGCATGGGACGAAATATACAAGATGCCACTTCATAAATTTCGTCCAAAGGCTATTCTAAGTGCTGCGTCACCTTATTATTGGGCTAGGCCCATGTATTTTCGAAGTACTTCAGTATAGGCTGTTTTTAGAGTCCGTATGTGTGGGGAAACAAGAGTTTGGGTTGGTTTCGGACCCCTCCACCAAGGGCCACAAAATCCCCCCTCTCTCCTCCATATATAGAGCCCTTAGGGCATTGTTTAGACTTTGGGTTTTGTTTAGATTAAAAGTTCACCATAGCTGCAACTTCGTGTACTTCATTTGTGTTCAACGACCAGACCAAGGCGTCATAGAACTCCACTTTGATCAATAAAGTTTTCATCTTATATTCGCAATATCCCGATTGCAATCTCAGTTTCTTGCTTGTTCTTCGTTTTCTTGCAGGAAACAGACCCCCGTGGTCAGGTTGATCATGCTCTGGCGTGGTCAATAACCCTTGGAAGTTGGTTTAGCGATTGCTAAGGCGCGACGTCTGACACATTCATAGTCGGATCGTCAAGGTCGACTCCCATAGAAAATGATAGTCATCATCTCATCGAAGGGGCTGGAGTGGTGGCCTTTGTTGCTCTCGGGTTCAGAGGGGCCGGATTTCTGGGCTGGTGGCCGGATGGCCGGGCGCTCGGGAGAGGCCGGATGTCCGGGCTGTCGAGGCCAGATGTCCAGGCTGTCGACAGATGTCCGGGGCCTGTAGCTTCTGGCGGTTGTGCTCTTGTAGTGGATGACGCTCCAGGGGCTGGATGTCTGGGGTCTTGGCCGGATGTCCGGGGCCTGGGAGATGATCTTGGCTCCTTCCGTTGGTTCTCCTCATCCGTGAACTTGGGGACTTGTACATCTTCATGCGCTTCTTCGGGAGGGTCCTCCTGGTACCTGATCATGCACAACATCTCGGACTTAGGTAGTAGCCATGTCTCATGTATAGAAAGTGGAAGTTCGGAGAGGAGTGAGTTCACCTTATCTTCGATAGCCTTGGCTCGGGCTCTTGTCATTGGTCCAAGTGGTGTCGCTGGAGGTGTAGGTGCGTCCATGGGGATGATCATGGGATGCTCCGGATCAACTGTGGAGGCCATCCACGCCATGGCAGCTCGGATGCGCGCCATGGATCTCCTCTGCCTCTTCCTAGTGTGGAGTGGGAAAGGCTAGGAATTAGTGGGCGGGGCTATACTATGGCCACTAGGGCCCAGTGCAGCAGTAATAGTTTTTCCTTCTTTCCTTTTTCAGTTTCTTTAATCCTTTTCTGTTTTCTTTTTATTTCCTCTTGTTTTCTAATTCTTTCTGCTATCATTTGATTTTTTGTCAAACATGAAACTTGGCACATAAATAAGACACAATATTTTGGGTTGCACACATAGTTTCAATTTATTTTGAAAAGTTAAAACATTTTTTTATTTTGAAAAGGCTAAAATATTTGCTGCCGGACCATTTATTATTTCCTAGGAATTTATTTGTATGCCAAATGAAGTTGGTTTCAACATGACAATGATGAGGGAATTTATATAATTATTCGAACATTTTAGTTTTACTATTCGAAGAAATAATAATTCACTTGCAATTTAACTTTGATTTTGGACTAGTGGAAATTTGCATAGTAATCATGATAACATGGCCACCATTAGGGGGAGATTATTGTAGCATGATTCTCGGGGTGTTACAAATCTCCTCCACTACAAGAAATCTCATCCCGATATTTAAGAGGTGGAGTAAGGGGAAATTTCTAGTTACGAAATTCTAACGGATCTTCTTGTTCTTGGTTGCTCTTCTCGAAGAAATTGATCCCTTTCGTTGATGTCTTCAATTCCCTGTTTCAGGTCATCATGATTAAGTCGTCATCGTTTCTTTCAAATCTCCATCGTACTTACGAAAGGACAAAGGTAAGTTGACAATGACGGAATTCTACAAGGGGTAATCATGTGGGGTTATTTCATGAACGAAACACATAAGCATCTCTTAGGTTGGAACTCAAAAAATACATCAAGAGAAATAAAGCAAGGCATGAGAAGTTTTAAGAGGGTAGGCAATCATTTAATACCCAGCCGAGAGTATGAATGGGGTTCAGAGCAATGAGAATAAGTATTGCGTCTGATACCAGAATAGATCATCTCAAGGAAAGTGGCTCGTGAATTACCTACGAAGCCAAGCACAAGGAATAACTTTGGAAACATGGATGTACCAGAGAGTCAGGTTTCGATTATGTGGAACTATGGTGAGTGTGGATTAAGAATTAGGAGGAAAGTGACATCTTGCACGACCATGAAAGCAAGGCATGCCAGAGGAAAGTTTGTCAGCTATGTTGGCAACCACATCGGTACTAAGGACGGGGGACGAAGAGAACCATTTTTTCTGCTTGCAATGCGAGGCGGACCAGTAGGTAACGTTCTCATCCATCGGTGGTTGCCGAAATGTCATTAACAATATTAAGATGGTTGTACTGGCAGAGTTGTACACCCGAGGTGTTGACATAAGCAGGGAATTATCACTGCTCAGATAAGTTAGAGTACAAGAAAGGTTAAACAAAATAATGGAAAATAAAATGTGATTATCAGATTAAACATGTCAATGGAAAGGAAAATGTGTTTAAACACAAGTATTAGGAGTATATTCTTCACAAGAACAAGCAGAGAAGGATATACATGACAGGACAACAAGTAGATAACCACTTCGGTGAAGGGGTGAGGAAATTCTTGACGTTACCCATACCATGGTGTTTGGATAATTGATCAAGAAGCATATAGCAAGGCGCTCCCAATTTTCCTATAGATGTTTGTTGTACCACAGTCATGCTTAGGAGTAGCATCAACATGGTCATTAGGTAAAGGTCAGAGTTTGGAAACACAAGGATCCATCAGGATCAACTTCTAGAATAAATCTTACAACTTCCTCATGGAGGAATGGTTAACCTTGCTAAAGAAGATATTATAACAATAGGTCCTCTATCCAGGTGTGCTAGACATGACATCACCTTACTGGGTTACATAAAGACCAATGTTATAATTCTTGGAAAATGTTCCAACCATCATATCTGCCCGAGATTCAGATCTGATCGGTGTCAGGATACCGCAGACTCAGGATGTTTGAGAAGAAAAGGGTGCAACACAAATTGACTAGATGTTGTTGCAAGATTCTTGGGAAATGAACTATGGAAGCAAGTTCCGGAACATGAGCTGGATTGCAAGACACACATGATCACACTGCCCAAGACAATCATGAACACATGAAAGTCTTACAGTGAAAAGGCAACCGAGTTCCGGTTAGGAACCATCATTAAGGATATCAAAGTCCATGTTTAAGTCCATATTAGCTCTTATGAAGGAACTTATTTTCCTTGAACATATCAATCAGTGGCTTGGCGTGCTAGGAAATACCTATGGAGTGAAGGTAGCAAATCTATCAAATCATAGAATACTTCACACATGTAAGATTGATTTGGGATGATTCCAGAGGAAGTGAAACAAAACTTTCTCATATTCATGGTGGCAACTAGCATCAAATGGACAAGAACTTAGAGAAGACACTTGTTGCATCAAACATATTATTCATGAACATATACTTCATACTTATCATGAACCACAGAGAATATCGTGGTTGATGGGCTTAGCGACAATTCATCGAGATTTCCAAAAGGATGGATTTCCACAATTATGTGAACAAGGTAATAGCATTGGACATGCCAAAGTATATAATGAAGTATGTTCAAGGAGAATATCCATAATTAAACATTGATAGAAAAGTGCACTGGAAATATGGACTAAGTAGCACGATCAATGTTAGAATGGCGATTCAATAACCAATAGACTAAGAACAAAACTAGCGGCCCTTAACTTGAAAGCAATAAGGTTGATATAAGCTTTGAATTCACACGTCATAGTTCATTTGTTGGTATTCCAGTTAGAAACAACACGGGGACCAAGAAAGAATGGAGATGGCGATAAGCATCACTTGTATCAAGAATTCTTAAGAGGTGGTGAAATTCTAACCACATTTTTGACATAAAAGATGGTAATACTCCAAGGTAGAACATAATATAAGCTAGATAGCAAGGAGCTCCATAACATGAACACATTTATGGTGGAGAGAAGGTAAGGATGTTGTCGATGGCAAAACAAATTACCAAGGGACAAGGATGGTGCTTCTCATCATTAATTCGATGCACAAATTAGAAGAAGTCAAATTATTGATGATGATTATGACATTTTGTCGAGAGGGTTTGATGAACATGAAATCGGTCGGCGATGACATCTAGACAGAGGAATGGTGAAACAAAGGTTATTAGAACCACATAAAAGATGCAATCTTAGACTCAGAGTCGCCTTTCATGACCAACAATATGATGTTGAAAGCTAAGATTGTGTTCCAGGGATGAAGGACATAGGTAGCATGGTCAAGCTTTATCAAGACGATGATGATGTAGACAATCAACTAGGAATGACATGATCGAGTACAAACTCATAATTAATGATCATTACTAAGAGTTGTTGAATCGCAGTACAGACTCGATTTAGTTATTGGTGCCCTTGAGTGACTAACAACTTAGAACCCACGAAAAATTGGAATCGGTGAGAAATAATACTTGATGACGACTTATAATAAGCAACATGGTTTTGTGATATTATCAAGATACCAGAGGGTGATACTCGAAGGTAGATCATAATAGAGGTTGGGCAGGCCTATTGATCTGCAGAAGACAAGTGCTTTAACTTGTCCGAGAAATGGGATCAAAGAAGAACAATCATGGTCGAGACCACGATTGCAAAGGACCAAATCAAAATACAAGATGAATTTATAACAAGGGGATAATTATTATTACAAGAAGCTTCCATGATAAGATCTACATTGTGTCCATGGGCATGAACACAAAGTTCAAGGTCGACTCCCACTTCACCAATGCATAACCTTTCATTCAGTTCCCGCTTTCGATGAAGTTGTAGTGTTGAAATTTTATCTGGCATAACACCATTAGAGTATGACTAGTAGAAGTTCCTGGGTTCACACATATTAGGGAAGGCATTGGTTCAACCCATCGAGGCATCTTAGAAACATATACCACAAACTTCAAGAGTAAATAACACAAGATCGATAGTAGAGCATGGTTGACAAAAGCAGAGGATACAATTTACCAAAGGCATTATGTATCCTATGAAAGACTCACAAGGTTATTGACTATGAAGCACACTATCGGATAATAACCCAACAATGGTCCTAGTAGTCCACAACGAAGCTGATGTGAGCATTGGTACTCAATCAGAGGAAGAAAGAATGCAAGTGCATTGGTTTATGGAAACATATTAATAATTCGAAGCTTGAATACAAAGGAATTATGATTTCCAAATCGATGGATTGGAAGCAAAAGCTCTGATTAAAGATGGATATTTTGAATAGACTTAGAGGCACAACTGGTCAAATCTTAATTGGGTAAGAACCAGCTCATATTAGGAACGATGTCTGAGACGGAAAGATAAATTCTAAGGGTTAATTGATGATTGCGAGTATTCGTACACATGTTGAAACAATAGGATATGAATGACAATGACAAGGGGTGTCAACAAAGACTATTAGACATATGGAATTAACCATAATGTAATCAGGAAATAATTTCAAGAGTAATAGGTTGTAGAGGATTTTCAGAAGATCGAATAGTATTTTTAAGAATTTTGTAAAACACATGATCAATTAGGGATGAATGAATTCCCCAGTAAGTGTGAGGAATTATCCGTAAGGGCTTTCATGCGATAATAAACCTCAAGTCTGTAAGCTCAAAGGATTCTCGGGACAACGAAGAGTATTTCGAGGCATCTTGTAATAACAATAGCAACTGGGAATGAATGTATGAATGGAAAGTGTATGCACTCAGCCCTAAGGATATATCGATGGTAGGGAATTGCAAAGGCGATGGGCACAAGGGTCTCAAGTAAACATCGAAGAGTACCTTCAGAATCTTCTGATGAAGCTGGCGATCATCTGGAATGAAGGGGCTCTCCGGCAGGAAGTAGTTACGAGAACCTAGAGTTAGAGTTAGTAAAATATTTAACCCAAATAGAAGTGAGATCAGAATCCCAGAGTAAAGACAAGGAATAAAAGATCCTAATACCACCCCTTTGTGATGTGGGCCCGTAAGCCACACAATAATGTTAATAAAATAGTTTTTCAAGGACTAGACTCAACTTTGGGTAAGGAGTTGGAAAGGGGCTTCCTATAGGCAGTCGACTCTGATACCAACTTGTGACGCCTCCGACTTAATCGTGCACTAATCATACATGCAAATGCGCATGATCAAGATCAGAGACTCATGGGAAGATTTCGCAACACAACCGTAGACACAAATAAAAGAGTACAAACTTTGTATTACAAGCTAGGGGCCTCGAGGGCTCGAATACACAAGAGTCAGCAGTAGCACCAACAACTGAGTACAGACAAAAGATAACAAGTTTGCCTTAAGAAGGCTCAGCAAAATAATGGCATGTAGATCAAAAAGGTGCAGGCCTCCTGCCTGGGAGCCTCCTAACCACTCCCGGTCGTAAGTCTCCACGTAGTAGTAAGCTTTGACGGGGTAGTAGTAGTCATCGGCGGGATTAGTTGGCTCCTAGGCTCTGTCATCTGATTGCAGCAATTAGGTGGAGGGGAAAAGAGGTAGCTGATGTCTACTATGCAACTTTATTCTTGTAGACTCGTGTTGGGCCTCCAAGCGCAGGGTTTTGTAGGACATTAGCAATTTTCCCTCAAGGGGGTGGTCTAAGGTTTATCAATCCGTGGGAGGCGTAGGATGAAGATGGTCTCTCTCAAAAAACCCTGCAACCAAATAATAAAAAGTCTCTTGTGTCCCCAACACACCAAATACAATGGTAAACTGTATAGGTGCACTAGTTCAGCGAAGAGATGGTGATACAAGTGTAGTAATGATACTATATATTGATTTTTGTAATATGAACAATAAAAACCAGCAAGGTAGCAAGTAGCAAAAGTTAGAACAAACGGTATTGCAATGCTTAGAAATAAGGCCTAGGGTCCGTACTTTCGCTAATGCTTTCTCAAAAATGCTAATTTAATTGGATCATATAACCATCGCTCAATGTGCGATGAAGAATCACTCCGAAGTTCCAATCTAGTGGAGAACATAGGAAGAAATTGTTTGTAGGGTACAAAACCACCTCAAAGCTATTCTTTCTGATCGATCTATCCTAAAGTTTGTACTAAAATAATACCAAGCTATTCTTTCCGATCGATTTATCCAAGAGTTCGAACTAAAATAACACCATATGATACACATCAACCAACTCTAATGTCACCTAGATACTCCAATGTCACCGCGAGTATCCGTGAGTTGACTATACGATATGCATCAAACAATTTCAGATTCATAATACTCAATCCAACACAAAGAAACTCAAAGAGTGCCCCAAGATTTCTACCGGAGAAACTAATATGAGAACGTGTATCAACCCCAGATTATCCCAATGTCACCTCGGGAATCCATGAGTTGAGTGCCAAAACACACATCAAGTGAATCAATATGATACCCCATTGTCACCACGGGTAATCATAGCAAGACATACATCAAGTGTTCTCAAATCCATAAAATTATTCAATCCAATAACAACAAGATCTCAAAGGGAAAACTCAATTCATCACAAAAAGATAGAGAGGGAAAAACACCATATGATCCAACTATATTAACAAAGCTCGCGATACATCAAGACCGTGCCAACTCAAGAACACAAGAGAGAGAGAGAGAGAGAGAGGGAGAGAGAGAGATTAAACACATAGCTACTGGTACAAACACTCAGCCCCGAGGGTGAACTACTCCCTCCTCATCATGGTGGCCGCCGGGATGATGAAGATGGCATCCAATGATGATTTCCCCCTCCGGCAGGGTGACGGAACATGATCTAGATTGGTTTTTCGTGGCTACAGAGGCTTGCGGTGGCGTAACTTCTGATCTAGGGTTATTTGTAACACACACAATGTGGCTATATCTCTCACGTGTCGGGGCACGAATTAGAGGCATAGCAGCATGGTAGTTTTGTCACAAGAGGGATAATCTTCACACAATCCCATGTACTGAATAGAAAAGGGTAAAGAGTTGGCTTACAATCGCCACTGCACACAATACATGAATAATCCATACATCATCCAAAGTACAATCAAAGGTCCGACTACGGAACCAAAATAAAGACAACCCCAAATGCTAGATCCCCGATCGTCCCAACTGGGCACCCCTACCGATCATTCGAAAAAGACACAAAATAACGACTAAGATCTTCATCGATGATGAGGACATCAATACCATTGTCACACCCACAGCCCCTGCTGTTATACATACTGGACCAATTACTAAAGCTCGCGCACGCCAATTGAATTACCAGGTACTTTCGTTTCTTGGTAGTGATTCTAATGTTCATAAGAATATGATGCTGCCTAAATTGGATACATTTGTTTTGCTTACAAATGAAGGGCCTAGCTTGGACAAGAAAGATGATCCATGGAGCAAGTTCAAGCATGGAGATGATGGCATGCGCAAGGGGAACAAGAACGGAGTTACAAGTGATGATTCCAGGACTTTGAAGCCACCATAATGAGTGCATGAAGCCTTGGACAAAATATACAAGATGCCACTTCATAAAGTTCGTCCAGAGGCTATTTTAGGTGCTGCATCACCTTATTATTGGGCCAGGCCTATGTATTTTCGAAGTACTTAAGTATAGGCTATTTTTAGAGTCCGTATGTGTGGGGAAACAAGAGTTAGGGTTGGTTTCGGACCCATCCACCAAGGGCCACGAAATTCCCCCTCTCTCCTCCATATATACAGCCCTTAGGGCATCGTTTAGACTTTGGGTTTGTTTAGACTAAAAGTTTGCCATAGCTGCAACTTCGCGTACTTCATTTGTGTCCAACGACCAGACTAAGACGTCACAGAACCCACCTTGATCAATAAAGCTTTCATCTTATATTCGCAATATCCAGATTGCAATCTCAGTTTCTTGCTTGTTCTTTGTTTGCCTGCAGGAAATAGACCTTCGTGGTCAGGATGATCGTGCTCCGGCGTGGTCAATAACCTCTCCGAGTTAGTTTAGCGATTACTAAGGCGCGACGTCCTCGCACGTTCATAGTCGGATCGTCAAAGTTGACTTCCTCTAAAACGATAGCCACTATCTCATCGAAAGACGGGACACCTTTGCCTCTATCAATCGAGCTCCCACTTGAGCTCGGTAGCATCACCGGCACTGGTATCATCGGCACCTGCAACTGTTTGGAAGTATCTGTGAGTCACGAGGACTCAGCAATGTCGCACCCATGAGATCAAGACTATTTAAGCTTATGGGTAGGAAAGGGTAATGGGGTGGAGCTGCAGCAAGCGCTAAGCATATGGTGGCTAACATACACAAATAAGAGCGAGAAGAGAAGCAACGCAACGGTTGAGAAGCTAGAAGTGAGGAAGAAGTGATCCTGAAACTACTTACGTTCAAGCATAACACAAGACCGCGTTCACTTCCCGTACTCCGCCGGAAAGAGACCATCACAGCTACACACGCGGTTGATGCATTTTAATTAAGTCAAGTGTCAAGTTCTCTACAACCGAATATTAACAAATTCCCATCGGCCACATAACCGCGGGCACGGCTCTTGAAAGTTTATACCTTGCAGGGGTGTCCCAACTTTGCCCATCACAAGCTCTCACGGTCAACGAAGGATATTACTTCTCCCAGGAAGACCCGATCAGTCTCGGAATCCCGGTTACAAGACATTTCGACAATGGTAAAACAAGACTAGCAAAGCCGCCCGATGTGCCGACAATCCCGATAGGAGTCGCACGTATTTCATTCTCATGGCAACACCGGATGAGACTAGCTCCGAGTAAAACCAGCCCTCAAGTTTCCCCGAGGTAGCCCCACAGGCAGCTCGGTTCGGACCAACACTTAGAGAAGCACTGGCTCGGGTGGGTTAAAATAAATATGACCCTCGGGAGCGCGACTCCCAAGGGAAAAGGCATAGGTTGTGGTGAGGCAAATGGTAAAACCAAGGTTGGGCCTTGATGGAGGAGTTTTATTGAAAGCGAACTGTCAAGGGGTTCCCATAACACCCAACCACGTAAGGAACGTAAAATCAAGGAACATAACACGGGTATGACGGAAACTAGGGCGGCAAGAGCGGAACAAAACACCAGGCATAAGGCCGAGCCTTCCACCCTTTACCAAGTATATAGATGCATTAATTAAAAAAATAATAGATATTGTGATATCCCAAGCATAATTAATATTGGCATCTTGGCCACAAGCATAGCAAGCATCATCAAAAAGGGATATTTCAAAAGAATCAACGGGATCATAACAATCATCATAGCAATCATCCTTCGGTAAGCACTAAGGGAAATTAAACAATATATGAGTTGAAGAGTTACTCTCATTAGAAGGTGGGCACGGGTAGCTAATCCGCTCTTCCTCCTTTTTCTCTTCGCTCTCCTCCTCATCTTTTTCATCCAATGAGCTCATAGTTTCATCAATTTCTTCTTCCATAGACTCCTGGAAAATATTAGTCTCTTCTTGGACAGTGGGGTAGTCCTCAATATATGGTTCAACATAAGCATTAGAAGTATAATTATCATAGCAATATTTATGTATGTCAAAATTTTCAGATTTGTAAAGAGTAGCATCATACATTTCAATCAAAGAAGCAATTTCATAAGCACCCTTAAAAGCAACAAATTCTTCAATTTGTTGAACATCATAGTAACTATAAACACCCTTAGCATATGAAGACATGATTCCATTATCACTAAACTCACATTGATAGGGAAGGTGTTTCTTAGGGTTTTCAGAACAACAGGTAAAATCATATATTTCGCATAAATTCCAAGCATAGCATTGCAAACGATGAATTTGACCCAGTAAAATTTTCCCTTTTTCAGATATTCAGTGTTGCACATAACAAGCATGCTCATCTAAGGATTGCCCTCAACTAAGCTAGTTGGGGTTTCAACACGAGCACATAGGGATCGAAGATGATCCAAGTAATAAGCTTCAGTAGTGTGATAGATTTTGAGTGGTTCTTCAACCATTGGTTTAGTAGGTACAACTATTTTTTTGGTATTTTGTGTTTCCTACCCATAACTAAAGATAGAAATCAACTAAGAACAGCAAATAAAAATTACTTAGTGATAAAGCACACAAGCACACACGAGAATATTCACCCCACGCTATTGCTCCCCGGCAACGGCGCCAGAAAAAAGGTCTTAATAACCCACAAGTATAGGGGATCGCAACAGTTTTCGATAAGTAAGAGTGTCGAACCCAACGAGGAGCTAAAGGTAGAACAAGTATTCCCTTAAGTTTTATCGACCACCGATACAACTCTACGCACGCTTGACGTTCGCTTTACCTAGAACAAGTATGAAACTAGAAGTACTTTGTAGGTGTTGTAGGATAGGTTTGCTAGAATGTAAAGAGCACGTAAATAAAAGGTAGGGGCTGTTTAGATAAAGACACAACTAAATTAGTTTTAGTAGACAGCTTGTTGTTACGAGAAAGTTATTTGTCCCTAGGCAATTGATAACTAGACCGGTAATCATTATTGCAATTTTATATGAGGGAGAGGCATAAGCTAACATACTTCCTCTACTTGGATCATATGCACTTATGATTGGAACTCTAGCAAGCATCCGCAACTACTAAAGATCATTAAGGTAAAACCCAACCATAGCATTAAAGCATCAATTCCTTTTTATCCCATACGCAACAACCCCCTTACTCGGGTTTGTGTTTCAGTCACTCACGCAACCCACTATAAGCAAATCATGAATGTATTGCAACACCCTACAGCGGGGATCCCTCACGCTTGCGCGACACGGAGAGCACCATAGGACAGCACCAATAATAAAATATGCAATTCAAACCAATCTTGATCATCAAATAGCCAGTAGGACAAAACAGATCTACTCAAACATCATAGGATAGCCATACATCATTGGGAAATAATATATAGCGTTGAGCACCATGTTTAAGTAGAGATTATAGCGGGTAAGAGAGAGGTTACACCGCTGCATATAGGGGGGAAGAGTTGGTGATGATGACGATGAAGTTGTTGGTGAAGATTGCGGTGATGATGATGGCCCCTGGTGGCACTCCGGTGCCACCGGAAGCGAGGGGGAGAGAGCCCCCTCCTTCTTCTTCTTCCTTGACCTCCTCCCTAGATGGGAGAAGGGTTTCCCCTCTGGTCCATGGCCTCCATGGCACGGGAGGGGCGAGAGCCCCTCCAAGATTGGATATGTCTCTCTGTGTCTCTCTGTTTCTGCCTTCTCAGATTCTACCCTTTAACCGTTTCTTATATTCCCGGAGATCCGTAACTCCGATTGGGCTGAAATTTTAACATGATCTCTATCCGAATATTAGCTTTCTTGCAGCAAAAGAAGGGCATCAACCGCCTTACGGGGTGGCCACGAGGGTCAGGGGCGCGCCTGCCCCCCTAGGGCGCGTCCCCTGCCTCGTGGGCCCCTCGAGCATCGTCTCGCGTTGATTTCACTTCCCAAAATTCACATATATTCCAAAATAAATCTCCGTCAGTTTTTATCCCGTTTGGACTCCGTTTGATATGGATATTCTGCGAAACAAAAAAGCATGCAACAAACAGGAACTGGCACTGGGCACTGGATCAATATGTTAGTCCCAAAAATAGTATAAAAAGTTGCCAAAAGTATATGAAAGTTGTAGAATATTGGCATGGAAAAATAAAAAATTATAGATACGACGGAGACGTATCAACCTCATGCTCAAAGGATGCACACATCAAATACAACAAAAATGACAAATCACCATGATCTGATAAGTACCAGCAGTTAAAATTTTATAGCACTCTTGCAACAATGAAAATGGCATCATAATGTACAGTAACATGTATGCAAATGCTACTAACATGAATATCTCAATGAGGCGAACAATTCGACATATCATATGCATGATTCAGAGCACCGAGCACGGAGATACAACATGACGAAGGAGGCATAAAAATATCAGGGAAAAAGGACTTAGAGAATCGGGACGGAGCGATGCAGGATGGAGAGATCCGGATGGCGACGCGGCGTTTGGTTCGATGGATGGGTGGATCTGGTCCACCTTTTCCAGATCCACCGGAGAGGAGACTCCGGCGAGCTTGGGGACGGACGCTGGCGAGCTTCCGGATGAGGGGCGTGGGACGGCGGAGGAGGCCGGGGCGACGAGGGGCGAGGGCGGCCGGCAAGATTCGGTGCGTGCGGCGGCGAGGTGATGCAGTGGCCGGCGCTGGGCGCGGTCCGGCGGGCGGCACGCGGCGGGAGACTGGTGGCGAGGTGGTGCGGGTGAGCGGCGACGGCGGTGGCTAGTTGTAGTGGTGCGTGTGCCGGCATGCGGCGAAGGGCGGCTGAGGCGATGGCGGCAGGGATGCGGGGCTCCGGTGGCTGGAGGCGAAGGCGGCGGCGGGGGGATTGGGATCGGGCGGCGGAGACGCGGGGCTCCGTCAGGCCCGGTTCGGCCCGGTGCGGACCGGATCTGGGCAAGGCGGGCCCGTGCGGTGGTGGGCGTTGACTGGCGGCGTGGTCGGTGACGTGGCGCCAGCGGAGTAGAGGAGGGAGGCGGCGGAGGCGACGTGGCGCGACCCGATTGGTCGGAGTGACGTGTCCGGCGGACATGTCCGGCGGCGCGAGGATGAAGATGACTAGGGTTAGACCGCGAATTTTCGGGGAGGGGCACATATTTATAGGTAGATGGAGATAGGAGTGTCCAAATGAGGTGCGGCTATTGGGCCGTTTTGGAGGGGTGTTGGGCTGCAACACAAAAGAGGCTTTTGCGGTCACCCGGTTAACTGTTGGAGCATCTAACGGCCTCCAAATGGAACGAAATTTGGCAGGCGGTCTACCGGTTGTGTACCAAGGCCACTTGACAAATCTCGACCCATTCTGGGAACGTTTAACTCCCGCTCACGAAAAGAGACAAGAGAGGTGCGCCAGGTGCATGTGGGAGTGTCAGATTACGAAACGGACAATGGGTAAAATGCTCGGATGCATGAGATGAACACGTATGCCAATGCGATACACATGATGACATGATATGAAATGCATGACATGAACAAAACACAAAACGAAAGACAAAACCCAACCACGAAGGAAAATCATATCGCCTCTCTGGAAAAAGGCAAGAGTCGGAATTACAAATATGGAAAGTTGTATCCGGGGTGTTACATTATTTCTGGGGGTTTCTATATATATATATAGGATTTTTCAGCGTTGGAATCACGTGAAGATGGGCCACAAGGATCCCACAAGGTACCAGGGCGAGCCAGTCCCACATGGCGCGCCCTGGTGCCTTGTGGGGCCCTCATGGCTCTTTTGGCCCTCCCATGAAGCTTCTAGTGCCTCTTTTCTTCCAAAAAATCATCAAAAGGATTCGCTGCTTTTAGAGAACTTTGCTTTCTGCACAAAAAACAACACCTGGTAGTTCTGCTGAAAACAACTTCAGTCCAGGTTAGTTCCATTTAAATCATATAAAATTGCACCCAAACCATATAAAATTGTTGTAAGCTCGCATGAAAACTTCATAAATTATAGATACGTTGGAGACGTATCAGCATCCCCAAGCTTAATTTCTTCTCATCCTCGAGTAGGTAAATGATAAAAGAAATAATTTATGAAGTGAATGCTAGCATAGTGCATAAGTTTGATCAATGATAATTTCAATCACTTTTCCTAGCATCATAACAACAACTCTTTCTCATAAAACTCATCATGATAAAGTAGCAACTGAGAATGGAATTTTTGTTGTGGAATTCTACCTATCATATTCATCATATACTCTTTCTTTATGGCATGGATATTTGGACTTGAATGATTCAAAGGAATAGTCTCTAATTTGACATGAAGACATCAATACTCAAGCATACTAACAAGAAACCATGTCTTTCAAAATATCAACACTAAAGAAAGCTATCCCTAGCCCATTATGCTCAATCATTGATCCATTCATGAAACACACTCAAATATTAGCTACATCCAATGCACAAGTATGGCAATAGTGTTCCCTAGTTCGTGCTTTGTAAGAGAAGATGGATAATCGAAATATAAATAAAAATTGCATAAAAGTAAATAGATAGGCCTTCGCAATGGGAAGCAGAGATTTGTTGTAACATCCCAAATTTTCAATTTGGAATGTTATACATTAGATCATCATGCATATCATATTTTATTTTGTATTTTGGTTGATCCTAGAAATTCTACGCAACTCAATGACCCACAGAGAGAGTTGGGGATTTCGTAATTTTCATATTTGAGTTTTCTCAAATTTTGAGAATAGGAACATTTGATTTTATTTATTTTATCATCAATTATTTCTACTACAAAAATATGAGAGAGGGAATAAAATGACTTTCCCAAAATAAAGAAATATTGAGGATTTAATAATAAAATCAAATAAGATTTTATTTCAGAATTTTTCGGTGTTTTATTTGAATTTGGGAAAAATGTGTGCTTTTCAAAATTGCATTTAGGGCCCAAATAAATGTTCATCTTGTGCGGCTTGATTTTAGAAGCCCGTGAAAATTTATTTCGGAATTTTTGGAGTCCGTTTAGTATTTCTTTTTATTTTTCTTCCGAGCGGAATATTTAAAAAAAAACGAACCGACTTCGGGCCGTACCCGAGCGGGACACCGCCCGTGGGCAGCCTTTAAATAGTGTCGCCCCGAGCCGCCCCAGCCCATCAGCCCCGCCTCGATCCGCGTGCGCCGCCGGAGCTGCCGCCGTCGCCGACAATCCCGCCGCCCGAGGTTCGTCGCGCCTCGTTTTCTGTGCCGAAAAAAAAGAGAAAAAAATTCGGCGTTCGTCGTTTTTCTTTTTCTCGGATTTAATCCGTGATTTTTCTGATCGCGATTCCTGATCCGATTTCATTTTAGTTTAACTTTTCGCTCATTTATCGGAATCAGGCGATTCAAGCGCCTAGAGTTTCGTCTCGAAACCCTCTATCCGTCTAACCAACTTAAACAAGATTTTGCTACTGTAAAAATTGCCCTAGATCCAGATTACTAGAACGAAGTTGTTTTCTTTCGCCGTTCGACTTTCGTTGCTTCGTTCGATTTGATTCTTTTTGCAAACCGGAGTTCTTAAGTTGAACCTTCTGGTTAGATCTCTTATTTGAGTTTTACATGTGCATTAGATGAGTAATTATTGTATGCTTGTTTGTCTGCGATAGAATACCCGGAGTGCGCCGCCTGTTACTTCGAATCGTTAGGTTTCGCGGATCATCAGCAAGGCAAGTAACACTTTGATCATACCTTTGCCTACTACCCAGTTTTATTGCATTAGATCAATCCTCACACATTGCATGATTAGGATGTAATTAAATTGTGGAATGGGAAGTAGATGAGGTAGTACCTATTACCTGTTTATTATCAAACCTTTGGGAGTTACTTCTACATTTGCTTATTATGCCATGCTATGCTAGTAGACGTGGATTGGGTGAGTGAAATCCATGACAGATGTGAGATTGTTAATTAATGGTTTATCTAAGGTGGCAACTTAAACACACATCTGGGTGGATTGAGGCACCTGGGTATTCCAGGACTTGCCTGTTTTCTTTTGGACCGCCACCCAGGCTCAAAGGGATCATGAGACTATTCATACTAGAAACTTCCGTGTGCAGCCACAAGCTATTATGGGCTCTAGCATAGTTGACTAAGTCGTGCGAACTCTTACAGTGGTAGACTAGCAGATGTAGGGTGTGTAGGTGGTACGGTCTACCCAATCGTAAGGTGCTAGCACTTCTGAAAGACTATGTCTCGGTCATCCGTCTTCTCAAACACCCTGTAGTGCGAGAAAACAAACGGAGGCGATCGAGTCTTGTGGGGAAAAGTGCGCAAACCTCTGCAGAGTGTAATAAACTAATCATGGTTAGCCGTGTCCCCGGTTATGGACATCTTGAGTATCTAGTACTTGGATTATCATGTGAATCTCAACATGTTACTCAAAATTAATTTTGTTGGGTTATATTTAATGATGATGTTTAATTGGGATTGAGAATGCTGTCAACCATTCTCAATGTTTATCAACCACCATGATAGTAATTAAATTTTATTCCTTTGAAGTAGGGAAAAATTGGCTTTATGCAAAACTGTAACCATAGAGCTTTCCACCAGCCAAATATGCATGTAGTATAGCTGTTTCATTCCATTACTCTCTATGTGTTAACTTGCCAGCATATTCCATGTGCTGACCCATTTCGGGCTGCAACGTTAATGTTGCAGACTTTTCAGACGACGATTAAGGAGTTTTTAGGTCGTGGTTCTATACTCGGTGATGCCGTTGGAGTTGATGGACTCACTTATCTTCCAAGCCTTCCGCTGTTATCGTTATTAGATGGCCTTAAGCCTTATTTATTGTAATAAGTTCTCTTTTGAGACACTCGATGTAATAAGTGTGTGATTGCTACTCTGCTATTAATCCTCCGAGTACTGTTCGGTGTTAGCATTACTGATCCAGGGATGACACTGGAGCATAGAGATCAGACTGTTTGAGGTCTGGTCGCTACAGAGATGGTATCAGAGCACACGCTGACTGTAGGACACGACCACTAAGAAAAAGACCTAGATCACTATTCACTCTCTTCTCTTCTGACCTCTCATCTTTTCTACTCTTTAGGATGGCGGATGCAAGGAACAAGTTCACACAACCGGATGAAGATACACCCTTTGGACGCCACTTGAAGGAAGTCACTAGATACCTGAATATAGGAGTACCAAGCTTCACCGAAACCTACAACGCCACTTTACCTGAAGAGCGCTGGATGATTCAAGTTCAAGTTCCAGGAAGGACGTTCATGCCAGTCACTGAGCCCATAGAATTTTCTTTTGATGCACCAACTTGGAATCTAGGAAAGAGCATGGCCGCTCACATCGCCATGGGACGCATTGGAGAAGTCTACCGCAAGGATCTCAAGGATACTATCTACCAGATTTGTGGGCGCTGAGATGAACACTGGGAGATGATCAGCACCAGAAAGGATAGATCAATCGCAGCTTTTATCCAGGAGTTAAAACAGCACATTCGACGACAGGAGAACCAGATGTGCGCCGACATGATAGATCTGAAGAAGGCTAAGACTAGAATCAAGGAACTGGAGGAAGAACTCAAGGCTACACGTGAAGATTATGAAGAGGAAATTGAAGTATTGGTGGAGAAGAATGACGACCTGATCAAGAAGATTGGAATATTTATGGGAGACCTTGCGCCAGTAGATGAAGACGAAGAACCCCAGGAAATTAGCCCGGAAGACTACATCATCATCGACGGCACCGACTCGGAAGCAGATAGTAGCGATGATGACTATGTTGATGAAGCTGGAGCAGATATCATGGAGTCAACGACCGTAGAATATTTCTATTAGACCACCTCATCAGTAGTAGTAGTCCACCATGTAAATATAGTAGTCCGAGCACTTTTGCGATAGATGGATCGATTGTATGCCCTTGTTTGATTGATTGAAGTGAATTGTTTGTTTTGCCTCATGTGCATATGGGTAGTGTTTTCTCTTTAGACCCCCTCTATTCTTATATCTCATCTTTTCTAAACCCTTAGATGCCTCCAAGACGTGACCTCGGATTTGCCTTTCCACCAGAGCTCACCCAGTTGATCCAGCAACAGAACACATTGATGCAGTTGCTAGTCCAGAATCAGAATCAGGGGAACAACAACAACCCACCACCACCACCACCTGTTGACCACTTAGCCCGTTTTCTTAGGCTGAATCCGCCGGTGTTTTCCAGTAGCACCGAGCCGATAGTAGCAGATGATTGGCTCCGCAAGACAGCTAGGGAGTTGACCACAGCAGGATGCACAGATGCGGAGAAGGTGAAGTTTGGCGCACATCAGCTAGAAGGACCCGCATCATCATGGTGGGAGAATTTCACAGCCACTTTCCTAGTTGACACTATCACATGGGACCAGTTTCAGCAGGCTTTTCATACTGCACACGTTTCAGCAGGAGCTATGGCCATGAAGAAGCGTGAGTTTCGTAACTTGCGCCAAGGAGGAAGGACAGTTGGCCAGTATGTGGAGGAATTTAGTAAGTTAGCACGTTATGCCCCAGATGACGTCGCTACGGATGCAGCTAAGCAGGAGAAGTTTCTGGAAGGACTGAATAATGAGTTGAGCATGCAGTTGATGGTAGCAACCTTCAACAACTACCAGGAGTTGGTAGATCGTGTCTTATGATTGAAGGGAAGTAGCAGCAAATTGAGAATCGCAAGAGGAAGTATGGACAAGGAAAGTACAATTCAGGAGCTCAGCAGAAGCCACGTTTTACCCCTAGACCGGGAGGACATTTTCAGCATACCCATGGAGGAGGTAGCTCGCACAACCACAATGGCACCAAGAATGGTAATGGCAATGGAGGAAGCAACGGCCAGAACCGCACCAACCCCTCAACCCCAGCCAAGAAGGACTTGAGCCAAGTCACTTGCTTTAGGTGTTCGAAGATCGGACATTATGCCAATGAATGTCCTGAAGGCCAAAATGGCAATGGAAGTTCTGGGAAGAAGCCGAACCCTTTTAACAGGGGACAGGTGAACCACGTTAGCATGGAGGAGGTTGAAGCTGAGCCCGATGCAGTAATAGGTAAGTTTTTGGTTAAGTCATTTACTGCACTCGTTCTTTTTGATACTGGTGCATCGCATTTATACATCTCAAGGGGATTTGTGGATAAGTATAACCTACCAACCCAAGCCCTTAGGTCACCCATGTTAGTAACCTCGCCCGAAGCAGAGTATGTGGCTAGTCTATGGTGTGATCGGTTACCATTAAGGATTGGTAACTATGTTTTTCCCTTAGACCTAATAGTATTGGAATCTCAAGGATTGGATGTGATATTAGGCATGGATTGGTTATCAAAGTATGAAGGGAATATTGAATGTGCTAGTAAGTCAATTTTGCTTACCACCCCAGAAGGGAGAAGGATCAAGTATGTATCCCGGCATGTGCCAATGAGGACTCAAGTAAATTGCCTAACAGGAGTTGTGCAGGAGGAAGTACCAGTGGTAAGGGATTTCCCTGATGTATTTCCAAAGGAGTTGCCAGGCATGCCACCGGATAGAGATATTGAGTTTTTGATTGAGCTATTGCCAGGCACAGGTCCAATATCAAAGAGACCATATAGGATGCCAGCAAAGGATTTGGTGGAAATTAAGAAGCAGATTAAAGAGTTACTGGATAAGGGATATATTCGCCCAAGTTCTTTGCCTTGGGGATCGCCAGTACTTCTAGTGGAGAAGAAGGATGGATCATTAAGGATGGTTGTTGATTATCGAGGATTGAATGAAGTAACGATCAAGAACAAGCACCCACTACAAATGATCAACGATCTGTTTGATCGATTGCAAGGAGCAAAGGTATTTTCGAAGATCGATCTGCGATCAGGATACCACCAGTTGAAGATTTGAGAACAGGATATTCCGAAGACAGCTTTTACCACCAGGTATGGGCTGTATGAGTATACCGTTATGTCATTTGGTCTGACTAACGCACCTGCCTATTTTATGAACATAATGAACAAAGTGTTTATGGAGTTTTTGGATAAGTTCTTCGTAGTGTTCATTGATGATATCCTGGTTTATTCGAAGAATGAAGAGGAACATAAGGAGCATTTGTGTTTGGTACTTGGAAAGCTCAGAGAACATCAATTATATGCCAAGTTCAGCAAATGTGAGTTTTGGTTGAAGGAAGTAGGATTCCTCGGACATGTTATATCTAGAGAAGGTATAGCAGTAGATCCCGCTAAAGTTGAAACCGTGACCAAGTGGGAAGCCCCAACAACAGTTGGAGAGATCCGGAGTTTTCTTGGACTCACAGGATACTACCGGAGATTTATTGAGAATTTCTCAAAGATTGCGAAGCCTATGACTGATTTGTTAAAGAAAGATACCAAGTTCATATGGACAGAGGAATGTGAGGCTAGTTTCCAGGAGTTGAAGAAACGTTTGGTTACCTCACCAGTATTGATCTTGCCAGACCAGACCAAGGATTATGAGGTGTATTGCGACGCTTCACGTCGAGGACTTGGAGCAGTGCTTATGCAGGAAGGGAGAGTTGTTTCATATGCCTCAAGACAACTGAAGCCTCATGAGTTGAATTATGCCACGC
Organism: Triticum urartu; assembly: GCF_003073215.2. Taxonomy (NCBI): domain Eukaryota; kingdom Viridiplantae; phylum Streptophyta; class Magnoliopsida; order Poales; family Poaceae; genus Triticum; species Triticum urartu. The sequence continues at coordinate 169,487,195 of NC_053022.1, read as the reverse complement.
AAGATTTGGAGTTAGCAGCCGTAGTGCATGCTTTGAAGACATGGAGACATTTCCTCATTGGAAACCATTGTGAGGTGTACACGGATCATAAGAGTTTGAAGTACATTTTCACACAGAAGGAGTTAAACCTTAGACAAAGGAGATGGTTGGAGCTTATCAAGGATTATGATATGAGATTGCATTACCACCCCGGAAAGGCTAATGTAGTAGCTGACGCATTAAGCCGTAAGAGCCATGTCAATACGTTAATGACGGGAGAAATACCAAGGGAGTTAGCAGATAATCTTCGTGAACTATGTTTGGAAATAGTTCCGAGAGGCTATGTAGCAGCATTGGAGATTCAGTCAACCTTGATGGATAAAATCAGGGAAGCTCAGAAAGCTAACAAAGAGATTGCCGCTATAAAGGAGAAACTGAGCAAAGGAAAAGCTAAAAGATTTCGTGAGGATGAGCACGACACCCTATGGTTTGAAGACCGCATTTATGTTCCCAATGACCCGGAGATCAGGAAGTTGATTTTGCAAGAGGCACACGACTCACCATATTCAATTCACCCAGGAAATACCAAGATGTATTTGGATTTGAAGGATATTTTCTGGTGGACCGGAATGAAGAAGGATATTGCGGAGTATGTAGCAGTTTGTGATGCATGTCAGAGAGTAAAGGCAGAGCATCAGAAGCCAGCAGGATTGTTACAACCACTGCCGATACCCGAATGGAAGTGGGATAGGCTAGGCATGGATTTTATCACGGGATTGCCCAGGACTCGTTCAGGCTATGACTCGATTTGGGTTGTAGTCGATCGATTGACGAAAGTAGCTCATTTCATCCCAGTAAAGACCACTTACACCAGTGCTAAGTTGGCAAAGATATACATGACCAGCATTGTATGTCTGCATGGAGTTCCAAGGAGTATCGTATCGGATAGAGGAACCCAGTTTACCTCAAAGTTCTGGAAGGAGTTGCACGAAACTTTGGGAACCAGGCTAGAATTCGAGTACAGCTTTTCATCCACAGACAGATGGACAGACCGAGAGAGTCAATCAGATTTTGGAGGATATGCTGAGAGCTTGTGCGCTAGATTACGGATCTAGTTGGGACGATAATTTGCCATATGCAGAGTTCTCTTACAACAACAGTTACCAAACCAGTTTAAAGATGGCCCCTTTCGAAGCTTGTACGGAAGGAGGTGCAGGACACCGTTGTCATGGGACGAAGTTGGAGACCGCCAGTTGTTTGGACCTGACTTGATTAAAGAGTCTGAACAGAAGGTGAAGTTGATTCGCGATAGGCTCAAGGTAGCCCAGTCCAGACAGAAGAGTTATGCAGATTCTAAACGCAAGGAGACAGTTTACGAAGTTGGAGATAGAGCTTATCTATCCTTACGCGAATGTAACCAAACAAGATCTCCAGGTGCAAACACAACATGTTTTCAACCCTTATCTCCAGCAAGTTTATATTTAGCATTCATATGCTCAACGTTTTCCTTAGTTAACTCATGCATTTTTAAAATAAATTCAGCACGTTCTTTAGCATCAAAATTAACCTTCTCTGAAGATGGAAGAGGCAACAAATCAATAGGTGCACGAGGTAGGAAACCATACACAATTTCAAAAGGGCACATCTTAGTAGTAGAATGCAATGAACGATTATAAGCAAATTCAATATGAGGCAAGCATTCTTCCCACATTTTCTTGTTATTCTTCAAAACAGCCCTAAGCATAGTAGACAATGTTCTATTGACTACTTAAGTTTGTCCATCAGTTTGGGGGTGACAAGTAGTACTAAAAAGCAGCTTAGTCCCCAACTTAGCCCATAAACATCTCCAAAAGTGGCTAAGAAATTTAGTATCATGATATGAAACAATAGTATTTGGCACACCATGCAAGCGAATAATTTCACGAAAGAACAAATCAGCAACATTAACACATCATCGCTTTTATGACATGGTATAAAGTGTGCATTGTTGAGAACATATCCATGACAAGCAATATGCTACCCCTCCCTTCTTTGTTCGAGGTAAACCTAAAACAGTCCATAGATATATCCTCCCAAGGAAAACAACTAGTACAGGCAAAGGCATATTAAACCATGAGTATTGAGTCGTGACATAGCTTTTTGACAGGTAGTGGCAGGAGCAACAAAATGCAACATCCCGTCTCATCTTTGGCCAAAGAAAATGTGGTAGCAAGTATATCCTCCGTCTTCTTGACGCCAAAGTGTCCCATTAATCCTCCTCCATGCGCCTCCTGCAACAACAAAAGACGAACGGAGCTAGCTGGAATGCATAGCTTGTTAGCACGAAACACAAATCCATCGTTAAGAACGAACTTGTTCCAAGTTCTCCCTTCCTTACAATTCTGCAATACATCTTTAAATTCAGCATCATGAACATATTGATCTTTGATGGTCTCCAAACCAAATATTTTTAAAGTCAAGTTGTGAAAGCATAGTATAACGACGAGACAATGCATCAGCAATAACATTTTCTTTACCTTTCTTGTGTTTAATGACATAAGGGAAAGTATCAATGAATTCAACCCATTTGGCATGTCTACGGTTCAGTTTTGCTTGACTTTTAATGTGTTTCAAGGATTCATGATCAGAATGTATAACAAATCCTTTGGCCATAAATAATGTTGCCATGTTTCTAAGGTTCGAACAAGAGCATATAATTATTTATCATAAGTAGAATAGTTCAGACTAGGCCCACTCAATTTTTCAGAAAAGTATGCACCAGGTTTGCCATCTTGTAGTAACACACCTCCTAATCCAATTCCACAAGCATCACATTCAAGCTCAAAAGTCTTATTAAAATCAGGAAGTTGGAGTAAAGGAGCATGTGTCAACTTATCTTTCAATACCGTGAAGGCTTCTTCCTATGCGGTACCCCAAACAAAAGGCACATCCTTCTTTGTAAGCTCGTTGAGAGGTGCAGCAATGGTGCTGAAATCTCTCACAAAACGCCTATAGAAACCAGCAAGGCCAAGGAAACTTCTCACTTGTGTGACCGTTTTGGGCTGCGGCCAACTCTCAATAGCTTCAATTTTGGCTTTATCAACTTCAATTCCCTGTGGAGTAACAACATAGCCAAGAAAAGATACTCGGTTAGTGCAAAAGGTGCACTTTCCAAGGTTTCCAAACAAACGTGCATCACGTAGAGCAATGAAAACAACACGTAAATGTTCCAAATGTTTCTCGAAAGGTTTGCTATCAATATGTCATCAAAGTAAACTACCACAAATCGTCCAATGAAAGCACGTAAAACCTCGTTCATTAACCTCATGAAAGTACTAGGTGCATTACTTAACCCAAAAGGCATGACTAACCACTCATATAATCCAAACTTAGTTTTAAATGTTGTTTTCCATTCATCTCCCAATTTCATACGAATTTGATGGTATCCACTACGCAAATCAACTTTGGAGAATATTGTAGAGCCACTCAATTCATCAAGCATATCATCTAGCCTAGGAATAGGATGACGATAACGAATAGTAATATTATTAATGCCTCTACAATAAACGCACATACGCGACGTACCATCCTTTTTCGGCACTAAAATGATAGGAACAGCACAAGGACTAAGGGATTCACGTATATAACCTTTGTCGAGCAGTTCTTGTACTTGACGCATAATCTCCTTCGTCTCCTCTGGATTGGTACGGTATGGTGCACGGTTGGGTAATGATGCACCAGGAATTAAGTCAATTTGATGCTCAATCTCTCGAATAGGTGGTAATCCCGGTGGCACGTCTTGTGGAAAGACGTCAGCAAACTCCCGCAAAATGTTAGTGACGGCAGGAGGCAAAGAGGAAGGCACGTCCTTGAATGAAAATAATGCCTCTTTGCACACAAAAGCATAGCAAACAGATTTGCTAAAATCTAGATCTTCAATATCAGATTTGGTGGCAAGTAAACATGCACTTTTCAATTTAATTTCAGAAGCAACACTAGATGGTTTATTATTAGGCTTCATTTGTTGCTCAAATTCTTTTGCCACAATCTGATTTTCACAATTATTTTTCTCCTTTTTTGTTTTATTAGCTCTATTAATATCATCTTTCAAAATGGAATCGGGAGTCATAGGAAGCAAAGTAATATGGCTATCCTTATGAACAAGAGTATACTGATTATTTCGACCATAGTGTACAGATTTTTTATGAAATTGCCATGGTCTACCAAGTAATAAGGAACATGCTTGCATGGGTACCACATCACAGTCAACATAATCAGCATATGTTGAGATACTAAAATGCACACGAACAGTACGTGTTACCTTAAACTTGCCACTGTTGTTGAACCATTGGATGTAGTAAGGATGTGGATGTGGTCGTGTGGTGAGAGAGAGCTTCTCCACCATCTCCATGATAGCCAACTTGTTGCAGCTCCCTCCATCTATGATGACGTGAACAGAACGTTCCTTCACAACTACCTTTGTATGGAACAAATTATGCCTCTGATTTTGCTCAGCTTGTGTAACCTGCACACTCAAAACACGTTGAGCAACTAAACATTCATACATGTCAGCATATTCAGCAGCCATGTATTGCGTCTCATCATCAGAATCATCTCCACCGTGTTCTTGATGTGTAATAAGAGCCAAAGTCTCCTCATCATAGTCACTAGCGGACTCATACCCACCATCCTCAGTAGCAATCATTACACGCTGAGATTTGCATTCTCTCGCAAAATGTCCTCTTCCCTTACAACGACGACAAATAATATCACTTGTGTGCCCTGTTGATGCCATGGAAGAAGAAGAGCTCTGCGCAGGCCCGGCAGGTGTGCTCTTGGCAGATAGTGGTGGTTGTGCCTGCTTTCTTGTATCACGGCTGGAGGTGGCACCTGATGGAGGTACTGGTGCAATGGAAGTAGAGGATGCACGTGATGTCCATGAAGAAGATCGACCTGCAGAAAAGTTAGTTCGCGCCAATGCCTGTCGATCCTGCACTTCACGTTCAGCTCTATAAGCAAGATGGAATAAACAAGTGATATTAGTATACTCCTTATACTCTAGAATGGTCTGAATCTCTTTATTTAATCCACGCATAAAACATGCAAGCATAGCTTCATTCTCCTCAACAATTCCACATCTAATCATGCCTGTTTGTAATTCCTGGTAATATTCTTCTATAGAATGTTTTCCTTGTCTTAAACGCTGCAATTTTTGAAGTAATTCACGTTGATAATATGGTGGAGCCCAACGAGTACAGATAGAAGTTTTCAAAGCAGCCCAAGTAGCTGGAATAGGATATAATCTACAATGTTCAGACCAACAAACACATGCAAAGCTAGTGAAAGCACAAACAGTAGCAGGAACACGTCTCTCCTCAAGATATTATAAACATGTAAATCGTTGTTCAGTTTCTAACTCCCAAGTAAGATATATATCAGGAACATATCTATCCTCAAATGGTGGAATGTTCAATTTCAGTTTAGGGAGATGGTCATGATCACGTACCTGAGGTGGTTGTGCAGCCCTACCATTGCGATGATATGCATGAGGACGAGCTGGTGGCGGTGGTGTTGTGGTTGCACGTAGTTCTGATTTTGATCAACCTCATCCTCGTAATGGTCCTCCACCTCTGCAGTAGCAGCAGGAGCTACAGAAGCATCAATAGCAGCACCAGAATTTTGACCAGGCTCAAGGGAAATGCACAGTGCCCGTCCCACTTGATTTGGAAGGCGATGCTGTTGTTGTTGTTGTTGTAGAGGTGCGTTAGGTGCAGCTGCTGGTGGTGGTGGAAGACGCGCGAGCAATTCATTAAACGTGTTATCGATCTTTGTTTCGAACGTCTTCTCCATGCCATCTATCTTCTCCATGGCCTCTTCAAATCTGTTTAGCACATCTTGCACCTGTCCATTCATCATTTGTTGAAATTTATCATGTAGCTCTTTGTTCGTCATGTTCTCCCAATCTGTCTCATCGGCTTGTGATCCTGCCATGGTTAGCAGCAATAGAAAAACACAAGAATATGATCCTACAGACTACTAGGAAGTGGTGGTGGTGGTGTATCACAAATCCGGCAAGCGAATCTCAAATTCTTACCAGTTCTTACCCAGCAGCAGGTGGTGATCGGCGACCGTCGTAGTCAAAACTCTCAAAGCTTGGATAGAGCGATTTCCAGGGAGAGTCAAACGCACGACGTAGATGTATGTGGAGCTAGGAAGGCTTATAATATGGTAGCAAAAAAGGTCAGCAACAATCAATTCAGAGATGCAAAGTTGAATAAACGCTCAACGACGGTACTGTGCTGGTCCTAGGCTAGACCGTGCATGATAGAGGTGAAGGTGTCCCGATGTTTCAATGAGATGGTGGCTATCGTTTCTGTGGGAGTCGACCTTGACGATCCGACTACGAACGTGCGAGACGCCGCGCCTTAGCGCGAGCCTAGAACACTAACAAAATCACGGCGCTTCACGCAAACAAGGGAGGAGCACGCTCTGAATTTTTTTCTTTTTTTGCACTTACGACTTGATAGAGGCGAAGGTGTCCCGATGTTTCGATGAGATGGTGGCTATCGTTTCTGTGGGAGTCGACCTTGACGATCCGACTACGAACGTGCGAGATGTCGCGCCTTAGCAATCGCTAAACCAACTTCCGAGGGGTTATTGACCACGCCGGAGCACGATCAACCTGACCACGAGGGTCTGTTTCCTGTGAGCAAACGAAGAATAAGCAAGAAACTGAGACTGCAATCTGGATATTGAGAATATAAGATGAAAGCTTTATTGATCAAGGTGGGGTTCTATGACATCTTGGTCTGGTCGTTGGACACAAACAAAGTACGCGAAGTTGCAGCTATGACGCACGGATGGACGAGATTCGCGCTTTGTTGCTCAACCGCTCTTCTTCCACTTCAAGAAGGAGCCATTCAAGTCGCCACTCCGACTTCACCCTCTCCGGCTCAAGTACACCGACATCGAACACTCTTCGCCGTGCTGCGCGCAACGAGCATCAAGCAAGCCTCAATCCTCTATGCGACACCGACTCGCAAGAGCACCGACGACGTCAAAACCAAGAAGCCTTTGCGCTAGCACGAGAACGGCAACGACAACACCAACATGAAGAGGAAGAGCGCGCGTCTACACCAAAATGCACAAGATGCCGAGGCACAACATCAAGAACAACAACTCCGTGACGCTCAAGCACTTGAGGCACAACGAGCTCTACGCGATTCAAGACGAGTCGTAGCCGACCGAGGCCGACAAGCTCGTGAACATGATGAAGCACTTCACGAAGAAGTCCGCGAGAGGATTTATCAAGCTCGCGTGCACCGTCAAGTTCCTCCTCGAGCTCGACAAGCTCCTCCACAAGCACGCCAAGAACAACCAGTTCCTCAAGATCATGAAGACAATGGAGATCCTCCACGACAAGACCAACGCGAGGTTGACAACCCTCCGTGCCAAGAGCATCACAAGTTGAACAATCATCAACAACATGGACGTCATCATCCCCGACCCCAACACAATGAAGAGCAACGCTATGGCAAGCTCAACTTTACCATGCCCAAGTTCAACGGAAGCAATGATCCCAAAGAGTACCATTCATGGGCATTGAAAGTTGACAAGATCTTCCGTTTGCACAATTATGAAGAAGAGAAGAAGATCGCAATGGCATCCCTTGAGTTCCAAGACTATGTGCTCATTTGGTGGGAACAAATCATAGAGCGCCGAGAGGCAAGAGGTGAACCACCCATCACTACTTGGGCGCAAATGAAGGATGTCATGAGAGCACGCTTCGTACCTACCTACTACAACTGCGACCTCTTCAAGAAACTCCAACTACTCAAGCAAGGAACCAAGAGCATTGAAGAGTACTACAAGGAGATGGAGATTGCCATGATACGAGCCAATGTCACGGAAGATGATGAACAAACAATGGCACGTTTCTTGAATGGACTCAATCATCCCATCAAGAAGATCGCCGACTTCCAACCATACTCGAACCTCATTGAGCTAGTGCACCAAGCTACCAAAGCGGAACACAAAGTGCAAGATGATTTCAAGTATGCCAAGTTCTCATCCAAGTCATACGGCTTCTCCAACAACCAAGCTTCAACGTCTCCAACACCGACTACCAAGCCTTCTACTAGCACCATCGACAAGTCAAGTTCCAAGAAAGCTTCGTCAACTCCAAGTCATCCTCCTCCTACAAGCAAGTTCAAGCCGAGAGCTTCATCATCATCAACTCCAACCGATGAGACCGTCAAAACGAGTTCCTTCAAGTGTTTCACTTGCGGAGGCCCGCGTTTTTTTTCATCTCAGAGTTTTTCTCTATTTTCAGTGCATGCATAAAACACACAAATAGTTTAAAAGTGCCATAAGCTTGGAAAACCAAAAAAACGTCAGTAAAAACTTGACGTCCGAACAAGATCAAGTGTTCGGTGCCAATCCGAAAATTGGCCTTAGCAAAAGAAGTGCTTCTGTCGTGCTTTAACATGATACATCCTATCTCAAGACTTCAAGCGGGTCAGCCTATGGCTTCAACCTCCTATCCTGAGGGTGGAGTACTTCTCATTAGGCCAGTTTAGCAAACTAAACTCTAGCGGCTTTGAGAGAGAAATTAGGCTCCCCGGCTAGTTACCACACGCTCGTGTCAAAAAAAGGACTGATAGATAATAATAATAATAATAATAATAATAATAATAATAATAATAATAATAATAATAATAATAATAAAACTTTGCAACGATTAAGAAGAATAACGGCTCATATAAATTTACGAGCCCCCAAGTGACTTGGGTAAAAGAATGATTGCATGTACCTAAGTACTTATATCATATCTATGTTCAACCGAACTTTAAACGCATCTTAACCGACCGTCGGCTTCTCCCTCTTCGGTCAACGATCGAAAAGTGTTATGTACTCCATCTGTCGAGAATATCGATGGTGTTTCCAATAACCAGGCAATCAGGCCATAAGGCTGTAACAGACAAAGCGCGCTCTGGGAACTTATGCTATCTTACTGCGAAGTGTAAGAAGCATCTTCAAAGAAAATAGTACCCCCGTCGATACCTTTCTTCGGTGCTCATTGTTGTTATGAGACTTGTGCAATAGATTTTTTGTACTCATGAGTTCCGTTGTGTGCCGACCATCATTGAAAACTATAAGAGCGCTAGCTTTCGGCTTCACCCAGTCTGAGGTCTGGCTCGGATGACCCGATCGTGACAATCGCAGAGGTGCTCCCTTTACTCCCTAGCCGAATAATCAGGAACGTAGGGGTAAACACAGGAGCGAGGCAACCCAGCTTGCAAATCGCTTAAGTCAATATGGTGCATATTGTGGCGTAATACACGAACAAGGAACGAAGCCGTACAAGTATAATCATATGCAAGAGGAAAAGCTTCATGAAGGAAGCCCCCAAATGAATTGGGTATTTGAACTTATGCGTCACAAACAAAGTTTGGACAAGGAAATTTTTTACAAACAACTTTTCTCCAAAAAAGTATAATGCTTGGTCGAACCGAACACAAGTTAGAAATTAAAGCTTTGAGCATGAAAGCGACTTAGCTGGTTAATGTGTTCGGTATTAATGAAGCGGTCCGAGCTTGATGCGGGACAAGGTTCCATCCCCCAAGCCGGTACCGAGGTGGCGGAGCGGAGAGCTCGACACGCCGAAGTGGTGACATAGCACGGTCAATGCAGACCGGCAGAGTGACGCCGAAGTCCCCAGATCATTTTCCTCTGCATAAAAAATAGTGCAAACCGGAGATAATAGTAATAATGATAATTAAAAAAAATCGTTGCATAATAAATAATTTATGCAAAGTGAGTAATAAAAGAAATATGGCCCGGCGCCGAAGTCAATGTCGATGTAGGGCGTCGGCGTGATGCGGTAAAGGCGTGGCAAAGCCTGAATTCACAGGTCGGTCCGAGCTCCGGATGCGGCGTTCGCCGGACTATATATGAAAACTGACCGAACCACCATGCGACTGTCATTAATGCGGCCACCATTTGATAGACCTGTGTACATATGATGGACAAACCAGAGTAATAATTCCTTGAGAAAAATGAACCCAAACAAGCAAAAAATACTGGGATTAATAGCACCTGGTTTTGTTGTAGCAATCCGAAGGAAGGTGATTCCCAAAATTGGGACTCGATCCGCACACCCATTGCCTGATGGGTGATAAAACGACGGCATGGCAATGCTGGTAAAGGTTGGCTCGCTGAGGCAAAGCCCTCGGTCCAGCTAACGTGACAGAGCTGGTCGGCTGGTGACGCCGAAGTGTCCGGAGTAGGTTAATGAAGAGATGGCGAAGCCCCGGTCCAGCCGAGATGTCGAAGTCTCGATGTCAGCCGATGAGTCGAAGTAGGTCAGCGTGATGGACACCAGCTTGAAGAAGCAATTGTGCGGACCTGCCGATGCAGGTCATGACGTGGTCGATGCCGGCTTGATGAAGCGACCGTGCGGCGATACTGGTATGCCCGCTCCGTGTAATCCGTGGGGCGGCGATATTGGTGATGATTTATCCTTCGAGATGCCGGACTCTTGTTCGGCTTGCCGAGATGATGATCCAAAGAAGTTGAGCTTGGCTCAACAAAGTGACGACGTGTCTAGCGCAGGTCGACAGCCATGGAGCAATATTGCCGGACTGGTTTGACACTAACATGATGTTGAAGATCATGTTCAAAAGATCTTAAAGTTAGTGGGATGTGTTCGGGAACAAAACACAATACCCCATACAAAATTTCCTTCAAAAGGGATGTCCGAAATCCCGTTCATAAAAAAGACGAACTCGGGTCGAATTCGTTTTCGCGCAGAAAACAGATCCGAAAAGTGATGCACTAATCGGAAGGTTCCCGGAGTTTGGACGGTCGGATCGAGCTGAAATTTTGAGAGGTGGTATATATAGAAATTCCGCAGCCGATCAACGGTTGGATCTTCCAAAGGACATCCGAGCTAGAAGCTGGACACCACGCCCTAAACTCATCCAGATTCTCGTCCAGATTTGACAGGGCTCCGGTATACCGTGGATTGCCAGAGATTCCTCCATCGGAACTCGACAAAATTTTCCAGGGTTGTTGTAGACTCAATTCCGCACAATTCCACCAAAGCGATCGTTAAAAAGACACTTGAGGAGGCGGTGGCGGCGGACACAAGTTTGCTGTCCAGAAAAACAGCACGTTCGCCCGAGGGCAATGTTGACGTTGAGCCCCCGAGCTCCCTGGATGATTCCTCCATGATCTTGATAGAGATCGGAGTTGATGTTTGTAAAGGCCCTCACCCGAATATGACGATCGGAGGTAGGGCGCAGTCCTTAGTCAAACCAAGGTGACCAGTCGAGCTGGTGACGAAGATGCTGAAGTCGCAGTTGATCTGCACGCGAGCCATCAACCTTTTGCCGAACACACAGTGGAACTCTCAATGAAAGCACCAATGTTGGTGTCAAAATCGGTGGATCTCGGGTAGGGGTCCCGAACTGTGCGTCTAAGGCGGATGGTAACAGGAGGCAGGGAACACGATGTTTTATCCAGGTTCGGGCCCTCTTGATGGAGGTAAAACCCTACGTCCTGCTCGATTTATTCTTGATGATATGGGTATTACAAGAGTTGATCTACCACAAGATCGTAGAGGCTAAACCCTAGAAGCTAGCCTATGGTATGATTGTATGTATATATCTATCGACTAGCCTGGCCTCGGTTTATATAATGCACCAGAGGCCTAGGATAACAAGAGTCCTAGCCGAATATGCCGGTGGGGAGGAGTCCTTGTCTTTACCACCAAGTCTTGTGGAATCTTCCATGTATGCGGCAGCTGTCCGAACTGGCCCATGAGTATACGGCCATGGGGTCCTCGGGCCAATCTAACAGATCGGGAGATGACGTGGTGAGTACCCCCTAGTCCAGGACACCGTCAGAGACCATCAAAGATCAATATGTGCATGATGCTGAATTTAAATATGTATTGCAGAATTGTAAGGAAGGGAGAACTTGGAACAAGTTCGTTCTTAATGATGGATTTGTGTTTCGTGCTAACATGCTGTGCATTCCAGGTAGCTCCGTTCGTCTTTTTTTTTGCAGGAGGCGCATGGAGGAGGATTAATGGGACACTTTGGCGTCAAGAAGACGGAGGATATACTTGTTACACATTTCTTTTCGCCAAAGATGAGACAGGATGTTGAGCGTTTTGTTGCTCGCTGCACTACATGTCAAAAAGCTAAGTCATGACTCAATCCTCATGGTTTATATATGCCTTTGCCTGTACCTACTGTTCCTTGGGAGGATATATCTATGCACATTGTTTTAGGTTTACCTTGAACGAAGAAGGGGAGGGATATCATATTTGTTGTCGTGGATAGGTTCTCGAAAATGGCACACTTTATACCATGTCATAAAAGCGATAATGCTATTAATGTTGCTGATTTGTTCTTTCGTGAAATTATTCGCTTGCATGGCAAACCAAATACTATTGTTCCAGATAATTTCTTAGCCACTTTTGGAGATGTTTATGGGCTAAGTTGGGGACTAAACTACTTTTTAGTACTACTTGTTACCCCAAACTGATGGACAAACTAAAGTAGTCAATAGAACATTGTCTACTATGCTTAGGGCTGTTTTGAAGAATAAAAAGAAAATGTGGGAAGAATGCTTGCCTCATATTGAATTTGCTTATAATCATTCATTGCATTCTACTACTAAGATGTTCCCTTTTGAAATTGTGTATGGTTTCCTACCTCGTGCACCTATTGATTTGTTACCTCTTCCATCTTCGAAGAAGGTTAATTTTGATGCTAAAGAACGTGTTGAATTGATTTTAAAAATGCATGAGTTAACTAAGGAAAACATTGAGCGTATGAATGCTAAATATAAACTTGCTGGAGATAAGGGTAGAAAACATGTTGTGTTTGCACCTGGAGATCTTGTTTGGTTACATTTGTGTAAGGATAGATTTCCTAATTTGCGCAAATCAAAGCTAATGCCACGTGCTGATGGTCCTTTTAAGGTGTTAGAGAAAATAAATGATAATGCATATAAACTTGAGCTGCCTGGAGATTTTGGGGTTAGTCCCACTTTTAACATTGCAGATTTGAAGCCTTATTTGGGTGAGGACGATGAACTTTCATCACGACTTCATTTCAAGAAGGGGAGGATGATGAGGACATCAATACCATTGTTACACCCACAGCCCCTGCTGCTATACATACTGGACCAATTACTAGAGCTCGTGCACGCCAATTGAATTATCAGGTACTTTTCGTTTCTTGGTAACGATTTCTAATGTTCATGAGAATATGAATGCTGCCTAAATTGGATACAGTTTTTCTTACAAATGAAGGGCCTAGCTTGGACAAGAAAGATGAACCTTGGAGCAAGTTCAAGCATGGAGATGATGGCATGCGCAAGGGGAACAAGAACAGAGTTACAAGTGATGATTCCAGGACTCTGAAGCAACCATAATGAGTGCATGAAGCATGAGACGAAATATACAAGATGCCACTTCATAAATTTCGTCCAGAGGCTATTCTAGGTGCTGCGTCACCTTATTATTGGGCCAGGCCCATGTATTTTCGAAGTACTTAAGTATAGGCTGTTTTTAGAGTCCGTATGTGTGGGAAAACAAGAGTTAGGGTTGGTTCCGGACCCCTCCACCAAGGGCCACGTAATTCCCCCTCTCTCCTCCATATATAGAGCCCTTAGGGCATCGTTTAGACTTTGGGTTTTGTTTAGATTAAAAGTTCGCCATAGCTGCAACTTCGTGTACTTCGTTTGTGTTCATCGACCAGACCAAGGCGTCATAGAACCCCACCTTGATCAATAAAGTTTTCATCTTATATTCACAATATCCCGATTGCAATCTCAGTTTCTTGCTTGTTCTTCGTGTGCTTGCAGGAAACAGACCCTCGTGGTCAGGTTGATGGTGCTTCGGCGTGGTCAATAACCCTCGGAAGTTGGTTTAGCGATTGCTAAGGCGCGATGTCTCACACGTTCGTAGTTGGATCGTCAAGGTCGACTCCCACAGAAAACAATAGCCATCATCTCATCGAAATATCGAGACACCTTAGCCCCTATCATCCAAGGTAGTCATGTCCTCATCACAATTCCTGAGCTCTTCGCAATGCTAAAGGCTGTGGAGGTAGAAATCAAGAAGGAGCATCAAGTGTTGATGGTCAACAAGACCACTAGTTTCAAGAAGAAGGGCAAATGGAAGAAGGGGAACTTCAAGAAGAGTGTCAAGCAAGTTGCTGCTCAAGTGAAGAAGCCCAAGTCTAGAGCTAAGCCTGAGACTGAGTGCTTCTACTGGAAAGGGACTGGTCACTGGAAGCGGAACTGCCCCAAGTATTTGGCTGGCAAGAAGGATGGTAAAGTGAAAGGTATATTTGATATACATGTTATTGATGTGTACCTTACTAATGCTCATAGTAGCACCTTGGTATTTGATACTGGTTCTGTTGCTCATATTTGCAACTCGAAACTTGGGCTACGGATTAAATGAAGATTGGCTAAGGATGAGGAGACAATGCACGTGGGAAATGGTTTTAAAGTCAATGTGATCTCCGTCGACATGCTACCTCTACATCTACCTTCGGGATTAGTATTAGACCTGAATAATTGTTATTTGGTGCCAGCATTAAGCATGAACATTATATCTGGATCTTGTTTGATGCGAGATGGTTATTCATTTAAATCAGAGAATAATGGTTGTTCTATTTATATGAGTAATATCTTTTATGGTCATGCACCCTTGATGATTGGTCTATTTTTATTGAATCTCGACGGTAGTGATACACATATTCATAGTATTGAAGCCAAACCATATAAGTTTAATAATGATAGTGCAACTTATTTGTGGCACTGTCGTTTAGGTCATATTGGTGTAAAGCGCATGAAGAAACTCCATGCTGATGGGCTTTTGGAATCACTTGATGCTTGCGAACCATGCCTCATGGGCAAGATGACTAAGACTCCGTTCTCCGGAACAATGGAGCGAGCAACAGACTTACTGGCAATAATACATACTAATGTATGCAGTCCGATGAGTGTTGATGCTCGCGGTGAATATCATTATTTTCTGACCTTCACAGATGATTTGAGAAGATATGGGTATATCTACTTGATGAAACATAAGTCTGAAACATTTGAAAAGTTCAAAGAATTTCAGAGTGAAGTGGAAAATCATCGTTACAAGAAAATTAAATTTCTACGATTTGATCATGGAGGTGAATATTTGAGTTATGAGTTTAGTCTTCGTTTGAAACAATGCGGAATAGTTTCACAACTCACACCACCTGGAACACCACAACGTAATGGTGTGTCCGAATGTCGTAACCACACTTTATTAGATATGGTGCGATCTATGATGTCTCCTACTGATTTACCACTATCGTTTTGGGGTTATGCTTTAGAGACAGCTGTATTCACGTTAAATAGGGCACCATCAAAATCCGTTGAGAAGACACCAGATGAACTGTGGTTTGGCAAGAAACCCAAGTTGTCATTTCTTAAAGTTTGGGGCTGCAATGCTTATGTGAAAAAGCTTCAACCTGATAAGCTCGAGCTCAAATCGGAGAAATGTGTCTTCATAGGATACCCAAAGGAGACTGTTTGGTACACCTTCTATCACAGATCCGAAGGCAAGATATTCGTTACTAAGAATTGATCCTTTCTAGAGAAGGAGTTTCTCTCGAAAGAAGTGATTGGGAGGAAAGTAGAACTTGATGAGGTAATTGTACCTTCCCCCTTATTGGAAAGTAGTTGACCATAAAAATCAGTTGAAGTGATTCCTACACCAATTAGTGAGGAAGCTAATGATGATGATCATGAAACTTTTGATCAAGTTACTACCGAACCTCGTAGGTCAACCAGAATAAGATCCGCACCAGAGTGGTACGGTAATCCTGTTCTGGAGGTCATGTTACTTGACCATGACGAACCTATGAACTACGAGGAAGCGATGATGAGCCCGGATTCCACAAAATGGCTTGAGGCCATGAAATCTGAGATGGGATCCATGTATGAGAACAAAGTATGGACTTTGGTTGACATGCCCGATGATCGGCAAGCAATTGAGAATAAATAGATCTTCAAGAGGAAGACGTATGCTGATAGTAGTGTTACTATCTACAAAGCTCGAATTGTTGCAAAAGATTTTCGACAAGTTCAAGGTGTTGACTACGATGAGATTTTCTCACTCGTATCGATGCTTAAAGTCTGTCCAACAGATGTTAGCAATTACCGCATTTTATGAAATCTGGCAAATGGATGTCAAAACTGTATTCCTTAATGGATTTATTAAAGAAGAGTTGAATATGATGCAACCAGAAGGTTTTCTCAATCCTAAAGGTGTTAACAAAGTGTGCAAGCTCCAGCGATCCATCTATGGACTGGCGCAAGCATCTCGGAGTTGGAATATACACTTTGATGAGTGGATTAAAGCATATGGTTTTATACAGACTTATTGTGAAGCCTGTATTTACAAGAAAATGAGTGGGACACTACTAGGAAAAGGGCTATACATGAAATTGACACTAATGGCGCACTAGACACGTGGTTCGCCACTACTATATACTAATGGCGCACCATGTGCTGGTGCGCCATTAGTGTGGAAGACACTAATGGCACACCAGACACATGGTGCGCCACTAGTAACAAAAACTTTTTTTTCATTTTTCCAAACATACTAATGGCGCATCCAGGCACAGTGCGCCATTACTAGTTCCAACTAGTAATGGCGCACCACAACCAAGTGCGCCACTACTGTATTTTTTTTATTCTTTTTTTTGCAAAACTACTAATGGCGCACCGTGGCATAGTGCGCCATTACTAGTTTAAACTAGTAATGGCGTACTCTGCCACGGTGCGCCATTAGTATATATATATATATATATATATATATATATATATAATTTTTTTACAAAACTACTAATGGCGCACCACCAGCAGGTGCGCCATTAGTATGTAGGGTTACTAATGGCGCATGAGTGGGTGGTGCGCCATTAGTAACCTGGGACCAGCTAGATATTTTGGACAGCCACACCTACACACTCACTTTCCCCACTTCATTCCCTCCACCTCCTTCTCCAAACTTGTGTCGGCTGCCTCCTCCTCCTCACCTCATTTGCACCATAGATTCATCAAAATTAAGTGGTTAAATTACTTTTTTTGATAGGTGAGTAAGGGGAAAGCTATCTTTATGTTGTAGATCTACTTTTTTCTCCCTAGCTCGCTCCAACAACGTGCACATGCACTTTTTGTGGCCAAGCTAGATCTATGTATGTTTGTGGTGTTGCATATGTTTGTGGTGTTGCATATATGTTTGTGTTTGCAGGTACCGGTATTTGAAATGCGATAGTTGCCAATACTTTGCCGGAATGTTGATTCATTTCTGTTTCGGCGAGAATTTTGGCACTATGCATTCTTTTTGGTCCTATTTTTAGGGAAAGCCATGCCAAATTTTTTCTTGGTTCTAAAATATCGTTTTGCTCTACCCCGCAGGTGACCATGGTCCGCACAATGACCGAAGGCATCGTGAATAGATTTTTGAGCTCCGCGAAGGCCGAGATGCTTCAAAAGAACGAGACGGAGATAAAATGTCTGTGTCGAAGATGCAAGCTGAAGAGCCTTATTGCGGACCCGGATTCCGGGCAGGTGCGGGACCACCTGCTCTTGCGTGGTTTCATGGATGGCTATCGGTGGCAAGGTGATGAAGATGACTATGAAGTCGTCCATGGGGGCTGGGCAAGAAATGAGGAAGGGCAGCAAGATAACCACCGCGGCTCGGGCGGGCGAGAAGACGAAGAATCTCCAGGACATGATCACGATGGTGATGCTGTACACAGTCATCATGTAGAAGATGCCAGACATGATGATGAGGAAGATCAAGACGAAGGGCATGATTATGAAGATGAAGATGCCGGAGCAGACGACGATGGAGGATGGGTGCAGGACCCTCATATTCAAGAGCTGCTTCTCAAGCAGATGGATAACGCAAGAGCTGCCGCCCGAGAGAAAGCCAAGCTGGATCAACTGGAGATAGACGCGGTTACTCCATTGTATGAAGGATGCAGGCCCGAGGATACTCGCCTGAAAGTAATGCTCATGGCTCTGGAGATGAAGGTAAAACACAAAATGAGCGACGCATGCTTCGACGAGAACATGTCATTCGGGCACGAACGTCTTCCCAAGGGGAACAAGTGCCCGACCAGTTTCGAGGAGGCGAAGAAAATCGTGTGTCCTCTGGATTTACCGCACATGGAATACCATGTGTGCATGAACAATTGCATCATTTATCGGGACGAGCACGCGGAGTCTACCATGTGTCCGGTGTGCGGCATCACTCGATACAAGAAGAGGAAGAAAGCTCCTCGAAAAGTGGTGTGGTACTTTCCGATCACTCCTCGTCTGCAGCAGTATTTCGCGGACCCTAAGGTAGCAAAGCTTCTGCGTTGGCACGCAGATAGGGAGGAGAAGAAGCGGGAAGATGACGGAAATGATCAGGAGATAAATAAAAAAGACAAGATGCTGAGTCACCCTAAGGATGCGAGCCGGTGGCAAGCGTTGAACTTCGAAGATCCAGAATTTGGGAACGATCCAAGGAACATCGTGCTGGGCGCGAGCACCGATGGAGTCAATCCGTTTGGCAGCCAGAGAAGCACACATAGCACCTGGTCTGTGTTTGTGTGGATGTACAACCTCCCCCTGGTTGTGCATGAAGAGGAAGTACATTCACATGAGTATGCTAATTGAAGGGCCAAAACAACCAGAGAACGACATCAATCTGTATCTGGGGCCGCTGAAAGAGGAGCTAGACACGCTATGGAAAAATGCCAGCCAAAACGTGGGACGCCGCGGAGAAAGAATATTTCCCTATGAGAGCCGCACTGCTCACGACGATGCACGACTATCGCGGTTACGGATATCTCACGGGGCAGGTGGTCCACGGATTTTCTGGATGTGTTAGGTGCATGGATGACACAACGTATCGCCAGCTAGATAGAGATCCTGGGTCTTCAAAAACCGTGTTCATGGGACATCGAAGGTGGCTTCGCGACAATGACCCATGGAGGAAACGCAAGGATCTATACGATGGTGAAACCGAACCCCGAAGACGCCCGCGTACGAGGAGCAGCGAGGAAATAGACAAGCTGTTGAAAAATTGGAAAGATTGCCCACTGCCGGGAAAGAAGCAAAAGGCACCAGAGCCGGGAAAGAAGCGAAAGGCGCCAGAGCCGCTGCTGAAGGTATGGAAAACGAGCTCTATTTTCGGGGACTTGTCGTACTGGAAGATCCACTGTGTGCCTCACAGCCTTGATGTCATGCATATCACGAAGAACGTGTGCGAGAGTCTACTTGGTACCCTGCTCAACATGCCAGAGAGGACCAAAGATGGGTCGAAAGCAAGGGCAGACTTGAAATCAATGGGCATCAGGCAGGAGCTTCACGCTAATGATGATGATGATGATGAGGCGAAGCAGGACACAGAAAATCGTCGCAAAGGCAAAAAGGCGAAGAAGACTGGAAATGACTACCCTCCCACGTGCTGCACTCTAAGTCAGGAGGAGATCGAGCAGTTTTTCACCTGCCTCGTAGGAGTAAAACTTCCTTACGGTTACGCGGGGAAGATAAGCAGATACCTAGACCCAGCGAAGCAAAAGTTCAGCGGGATGAAGTCTCACGACTGTCACATGCTGATGACTCAGATACTTCTAGTTGCAATCCATGGGATCATGGACGCGCATGTCCGTGAAACGCTATTTGGCCTATGCAACTTTTTCAACGTCATCTCTCGGAAGTCGGTTGGTGTGAGGCAACTCAGAAGGCTATAGGAAGAGATCGTGGTGATACTATGCAAGCTTGAGATGTACTTCCCGCCCGCATTCTTCGACGTTATGGTGCATCTGCTGGTCCATATCGTGGAGGATATCATCCAACTCGGGCCGACATTCCTGCACAGCATGATGCCGTTAGAAACGATGAATGGTGTCATCAAAGGATATGTTCGCAACATGTCACGTCTAGAGGGAAGCATAGCCAGGGGCTTTTTGACCGAAGAGTGCATCTCCTACTGCACGAATTATCTAGGCATCGAGAACCCCGTTGGTCTGCCCGTCAACAGGCACCTCGGCAGGCTCGCTGGATGGGGTCACCGTGAGGGTCGCCACGAAATGCATGTCGACTTCGAGGGTCGACTCGCCGACTTTGAAAGAGCAAACCTAGTCGCGCTACAACACATAGACGTGGTCGATCCTTGGGTGGTAGAGCACAAAACCTTTATTGAGAATACGTACAATGACCGAGGCCAACAGAGGACGGATGGAGATATAATCAAAGAGCACAACTCATGTTTCGCGCGTTGGGTCAAGCAGAAGCTTCTGTCGTACCCTTTACATGAGGATTCTTCCGCGGAAGAACAACTCATATTCGCCTTGTCACAGGGCGCCGAGCACAACCTGATGACCTATGAGGCGTACCATATCAACGGCTACACATTCTACATCAAGGACAAGGACATGAAGAGCGATGGTTATCAGAACTCCGGGTTAACGATGGAATCCTACACCGGTAACGACAAGGACATATACTACAGAAGGATCGAGGAGATCTGGGAGCCGAGCTACGCTGGAGAGAAGGTCCCGATGTTCCGTGTGAGATGGGCCAAGAGCGTCCTAAAAGAAGACCGGTATTTCACCACCATGGTTATACCCAAAGCCAAACCCAAGACTGCGGGCGCAAATGTCACCGTGAAAAATGAGCCATGGGTACTGGCTTCCCAAGTGGACCAATGCTTCTTCATTACCGACCCGTCAAAGCCCAGTCGTGTTATCATGAGGAGAGGCAAAAGGAAGATCATCAAAATGGATGGAGTAGCAGATGAGCAAGACTTCGACAAGTACGGTGACCCAAAGATCGAACATGACGACGATGAAGTAGCAGCATACACCACAAGAAGAAGCAGGACCACCCTACCTAAAGGACGTCCGTTCAAGAGAAGAACTCCATTTACGAAAAATAAGGGCAAGAAGATTGTGAACAGATAGCTAGCTAAGATCGATTGTATTTAAATTGTAGCCTTCATTTCTCGATTGTATTTCATGGGCACTTTTTGAACTCATGAATGTTTTTAAATTTCATGGACACTCGATCTCGATCCCCCTCCATCTCGATCACTATCCCACCTCGCCAGATCTCGATCCCCCTCCGACGACCCACCGCACCCTCCCCGGCCCGCTCCACCGTCACAAATAAATGCAACTAAAATTGCAAAAAAAAACAAATTTGATTATATTTTCAAATAATAAATTTGATGATATTTTCAAATAATAAATCTGATGATATTTTTTCATATTCATAAATATTTTCAAATAACAAATTTGATGATATTTTTTAAAAAATTATTACCATTTTTATAAAAAATCATTACTGTTTCATATTCATATTCATTTTCTTAAAAATTATTAGATGCAACAAAAAATAATAATAATTACTTATGGCACACCTCTGGCTGGTGCGCCATTGTTGTATAAAAAAAGATTACTAATGTCGCACCTCCTGCTGGTGCACCATTGCTATATAAAAAAAGATTACTAATGGCGCGCCTCCTGCTGGTGCACCATTGCTATATAAAAAAAAGATTACTAATGGCGCACCGACGGGGGGTGCGCCATTAGTAAGCTTCCCCTAGATAATTCCTCTCTCTCCCTCGCCAGATCCCCTTCGTCCCTCTCTCCCTCGCTAGATCCACCCGCGCGCTGCCCCGACCCACGACGCCGCCGCCCCGACCCCCGCCGGACTGCAGCCCCGCCCCCCCCCTC